>NW_019419805.1:0-2209 GCF_000390285.2 Anoplophora glabripennis
GAATAAACGACTAATACCACTAAACACTTTATTATTGTCGATTTTATATTTTCAATTACAGCAGCGGCTTGAAGCCATACATTATTTATTATAAACAAAAGACATGCATTGCCATGGCTATAACTAATGATCACACTTTTTCACGAACTCACCCTCAAACCCGCACTGGGAGCATCACTTATTCTAACAGACTGAAATGTGTACAGTTTCATCCTATTTTAAAATGAAGCCTGTAATTCCTCCTTATATCTCTAGAAATAATCAGTATATCGTACTACGTCCCTCTAAATTCAGTGTACCCTAGTAGTTCCTTAGTAAATCCTCCTACTTTTCAGTAAATCCTTAGTAAATCCTGCTGTATCCCAGTAATTCTATGAGTAATTCCCCGTAAATTCTTCTATACCCTTACATATTTTTAATTATATACCACAAAGGCGCACAATCAAGGACTCGGAGCTCCATTAGGAAGCACTTTCAAATCTATATTTATTATAGCCTTTTTTTATTTTTGAACGTAGAATCTACGATAAAATTATAGAAGCTAATGAGGCACCTGATTTATTGACTTTTGTTTATATTTTCGTTAGGTAATATAATTTTTATTACTCATGAGGGATAAGTCCTATCTTTTCGCTTGTTTTTTAGGTCGATAAATAGCTGTGTGACTACTCTATTGGTTTGCGCGCTATCACACTTGTCGCTCGCGAATTGGCTATAAAACACGCAAAATTTAAATATACACTCGAAAATATTATTTTTAAAAAGTGACATTTAAATGACTGTTGGTTATGTTAACCTAAACTGAATAAAAATTTGTGGACCCCACAGCGGGGCTTCGCCCCTTGACCCTAAGATTTCACCGCATTCGTAATAAAAAATAGTATGTGCAATTCGTGCGGTTGTCTATTGCCCACTTGAGTGGATGAGTGCATGAACTCCGCTCTCGTGGGCAGTAGACAACTTACCGTACTTATTGCACAATATACTATATTTCACTTTTACTCACCAGGTTTTACCTATCGAAGACCAGGACTATCTATTCTGTAAAAGGAATGTAACATTTTTAAATTTCATTTGAAATAGTAATAAATTTATTTAACCTTTGGTCTTTGGTTACTATCTCGTCTGCGAAAAATGTACATCAATATAATCAAATTACATAAGTATACAGCTCCTGTATACATCACAGGTATACAGTACCTATGCTTTTAAAATATACAGCAGATCTTATATTAAGTTGGTTCGTAGGTATATAAAGGTATATAATTTTTAAAATGAAACGCTATATACTTGCAAATATCAATATAATTCCATATAGTAACTTCAGATTCTATTTAAAATGGGTTTGACTCTTTTTCACCATATTTTTAGTTTGTTTGTCAAATTGGTCGACACCTTATAAAAAGATTGATGCTACTGGATATACCTACATAAGTATATTTTTTAATCGAACTGTTTCTTAATGTACAAGGTGTTCCATTTGAAAAAACTGAGTTTCATATAACATTTAAAAACTCTATATATTGTTATTTTCTCCAAAATATTTCCGAATAGACTAGGCGGTATCTATTTTGGTTTGGGTGAATCGTATATCCACGGAGATTTTTGGCATTTTGGCTTTCAAATATCACTAGAAATTTTTTTATGCGCATAAAAAAAAACGTGGGCCTAACTTTTGGCGGTACAATATGTAAAAAAAATCGAAAATTGTCATATTTTTCCTATTTAATTATGTATATTTTCAAGAGTTGATTTTAGACGAAAATGGAAGAGGAAAAAATGTTTGTAATTAAATTTTTTAAATATGACTAGTTACAAATCGAATAAATCATGATTATTATTGTAAAAATCGAAAAAATCGCCAAAAATTGGGTTAGACAACATTACTTTTTAGGGAATTTGTTTGGGATCTTTAAATTGGGTATAGGACCTTCATACTTGGCGCAATAAAACTGCATGTTATGTAGAATCATCGCACCAAGTTTCATTAGAATCGGTTCGATAGATGTTTGCATAATAATTTTGAAATCCAGATTTTGAAAAAAAAATTGCAGATTTTCCAAATTTTGCACAACAAACACCAAGGCCCTTAGATACTTGAAAATTTAATCACATATAGAAGGGCTCTCAAGCTTTCAAACGCTTTTTGAAAAATTCGAATCCGTCAATTAGGAGAGCTCTGGCGCTTGTTTAAACATTGGTCGAATTT
>NW_019419805.1:4072-7741 GCF_000390285.2 Anoplophora glabripennis
CCGCGACATGTTTTAATGCCCTCCCCATTATCTTTTTCTGGGCAATTTTTTGTGCAATGTGCTTGTGAAATTCCAGCTGTAAATTTGTAGAAAAAGTATGTTAATAATACATTTACATTGTAGACGAGTGACAAAACAAAAATTTTCATTAAATACATTTAACGAGACTATTCTAATTTCATGAACTATGGATTATAATCTGTTGATATTAAATTTAATTCTAATATTCTAATAGATAATACGTAATTCTGCCTACGATTTATAATGTAATCCTTATAACTCACAATGTTGGTACAAATATTACAGACAGAGAACTATAATAAATTAATTAAATTTATGGGATACAATCCTTTGTCAGAACACCTATATACAACACATTCAAAACTAAAAATTATAGATTTGAACATATTATGTAGATTTGGTGATACCACTTATACACATCTATTACAAATAGTGATAAAAACTATTCTAATTTTTGAATGGTATTAGGCTCTATATAAAAAATATTTGAAAACATGTTTTTTTAATGCGTTCTTTAGGCATTATATAATTATTGCATGATACAAACAGTAAGAACAAAATTAGTTAATACTATATACGATTCTAACCTATATGTTTATTCTATGATATTAATACCTTAATACCAAAGGTAATTTAAATACTTACTTCTGCCAGCAGGTGGTTGATGCACGTCACTTAACTATTTTAACAAGCTTTAAATTTCATTTTCCACTTTTCAAATTAATAAAAACGTCATTGAGTCACGCACTTATAAAACAAAGAAACACAGAAAATGGCGAGATACGGGTCATGTCGTCAATATGTCATACTGCGCATGCACCATGCACTGTGCAAAGCCAAGAACCATCCCAGGATGGGATCACTCTAGAATTTGCCTAGGATATCCCAAAATTGGAGATTATTCGGCTTTTAATATCTTCATAGGATATTTCCAGGACATCCTGTTTGGATTTACCTGGGATATCCCCAATTAGGATATTGATAGGATCTACTTGTCTTATTTAAATATCATCAGGATATCCTGAAAAGTGAGATCCCCGATTAGGATATATAGGACTAAATGAGGATATCCCAGGGACGTCATGTGCTGTGTGGGTTATATGTTTTTTAATAACACAGTTGTGTAAACAATTAAATGAGCAATAGTAACGTCTTGATATTTTTTAAATTTTGCTTCGTCATTTTATTATATACGTGAATGAGGTATAGGTATGTCAATATCATTCCTTTTTCTTAATTCAATTAATAAGAATGAACCCTGTTAAAAGGAATTATTTGTCTTATTTTGAGGTAAGAATCTCAAGAGTGAGAAATTTGTGAAATGAACCCTTGAACCGAAAGGAGTCAGTCAAGGGTTATATTTATGAAAACAGTTTTGTTTAACCAAAAATTTTGCACCGAAAAAAGTAGACAAATGCAATATACAAAAAGCACGTATCTATACATCGTACACTTTAAAAGTTATTTCAGAAGTCGATCTGTTTTAGTTTTCTGAACTTATAGTGACTTCGTTTTAGTCACTTTTGACAGTTTAAATTTGTTTGCTTTTGAATATTTCCATAGTTAGAGTTATAATATTATGTTTATTCTATTATTACCTCATCTTTGAAAATGTGTAGCCAGCAAGGATCCAAGGTCACAAAATAATTTGAAACAAATCTTTTATCATTCAACAAAATAATCGCGGTCTCTTCTAATTTGCTTTTAATGCTATTATTTTCCTTTTCCAAAGTTTTAGCAAAACCCCATATATGACCGTTTTCCCAAGCGCAATTACTTTCTGATTTCTCAAATTTTCATGTTTTAATGAAATTTTTATGTTCGGCTCTTCTAATATTAATCGGTCGAGAAATCTCACTCAGATTAATGTTTATTGCATTGACAAGATATCCTACAAATGCTATTTTTTTTAATTCCGAAAATCATTATTTGAGCGCGTCATTGATAATAAAGTCGGTAAACTATTAGTTGTCTGAAAAACTGTTCTAATATTAAATTCCTTCCATTTTCCTTAATTTTTCTGATAGTGCAGGAATACCTATATGGAACTTTGATTGTAGATATAATTTCCCTTGAGATTAGATCTTGTCGGTTCACGTTGAGACATCCTGTATAATTTTTGCTTTATGTGAGAATCATTTTTGAAAAAGAATGTGTCCATATAAATTTGAAAAGCTACTTCCTCAAAATAGCAGATCAAATCCAGTGTAATAATTTCTGTAGGTTAGCACAATTTGTGAACTCTACCAAGGCGTAGAGTGTAAACAATATTTTATTATCCGCGCCATGGTCTTGTCAAATAAGGTGTTACAACATTTATTGCAATAATCCCAGCTGAATTAACAGCGGCAACGTAATTTATTTATTTACTATATCTTTATAGAGCGTCCCACTTCACAGATATATGATGGAATCAAAATAGAAAAGGAGAAGTAGAGGAAATGAGAAATATTTATATATTTGAAACTGATTATAGAACAAGGAGTGTATAAGTATGATGTCTGTTAACACACTGTTTGGGTGCAAAATTGTTTTACATTGCAATTCATCAAAAGAAAGGGAGACGTGTATAAATTTTTGGTATATATTTTTCTATTGATTTTCATTTCGCTGAAAATGCGTCCATAGTGCGCTTAAGGTATATGTAATAGACATGAGTTACTTTGGATCATCATCGCGGATGAAACGATCCCAAATAACACACTTATGTAAATAAAACATATTGTCTGTATTATGATGTTTTACAATAAAATACAGCATAAGTAAAATGTATTAACCAATTTAATGTGATAATAGTCAGTAAAGTGACTCTTTATTGAACGAGCCTGATATTATGAGCCGAGCGAGCGAAGCGAGCGAGGCGAGTAACAGGTGAGTTCGGCAAAGACACTTTACTGACGTGGTGCATACAAAATATTATCGCCATTCGTAAAAATTTATAATTAAAAAAAATAAACATATAACTTATCACACTTTATCATGACAAAGTAAATAGAAAAATAACAACAAATACAAAAAAGAAACTACTTATTTTTTTGTTAAATAGGTATTAAACGTCAATGTACACCGTAACGCATTATAAAAATTAATTCCTGAAGTCGAAGGAGTTTCAGTTAATTGGAAATGTTTTAGGATTATTATCTATGTTAACAATTTGTAAAACTCTAGTAGAATCATTGGTAATAATTATGTTCTCAGTTTGACCTTTCCCTAAAATCGTCTGCGATTTTCGTTTTGTTGAGCACAGATTCTTCAACTTAGGATTCTGCAATCGTGTCGTTTTTCCGCGCTCCGTGACGTATTAAATTTTCTTTACTGCCGCCTGTGTTGACAAAGAGAATGACGGACGTGCGACGAAAACAATGTCCCGTATAAAGTGATGGTTCTGGCAAATGCAGATAGTTGGCAATATTGCTTGGTGCACTTCCGATAGTATGGATTCCAACTGGCTGGACTGTGCATTTACCATTGCTATAAGTTAGGAAAAGTCGGTTGTAGGGCGTCTGTTTAAGACGCAGAGCTAAATATTTGTTAAATAATTATACAAATTATATCGAATTTTATGCTGTCATAGTTAGTTTACATGAATATTGGACATATTTTGAATGATATAAAAATAATAAAAATTTCTTTCAGACATTTTTATAC
>NW_019419806.1:0-8000 GCF_000390285.2 Anoplophora glabripennis
ATTATTTTATGTGAATGATTGCGACGAACATTTTTGTCTATCTTACTTTATTTATACTTACAGCTGCTTATTACACTGCATTACAAATTTGAAAAAGTTAAGTACCTACCTCTTCAAATTTTCCTGTTTATTTATTTATACGTATCGCCTAATAAGATTATTATTATTTTTTTTCTAACACGTACTATTTTTTGGTACGCTTGCTAACAATTATCAGTAAAAAAATTAAAAAGTAAACACCCAGTATATACATATTTTATTTCATCATCAACTCCCATGTCTTCACCATCGTTATCTTTGTTGCTCGGTATATCTATATCTACACTCTGACTGTTATTAGGAGGCAAAGGAGGAGGCATGTCTTCACTATGACCTATTGGTTTCGATACAGAATTGACAGTAGAGTACTCGATATTATGCTTGATTTTCTTTCGGCCATAGAAAAGTAGTAGGTAATTATTGTAGTCATTACTGGGTTTGCGCCACAGAATCGGTATAGCAAATGGCATGGAGGTTTTGTTTTCAGCCAAGACGGCAGAGTAGCATACCATGATACGCAAAACAGTTGCGGAATCCAGGACTTGTCTTGATATACAATACGTCTAAAATATAGGAAATACGCATTACGTACGTTTTCAGATCCTTTTTTCCTTGCGACTTAAGAATGTACTGTCCACAGAGCAAAACTTGTTTGGTGAATTTTTGCACTGGCGACGACCACTTTTTTCAGTATTGGTCTTAAAAAACTATACAATTGCACTGACAAATAGTTACTCACAAAGATATTAATATGAAACAAACATATTTCGTCAATAACGATAACTTTTACCAATATGAGTAAAATGAAGGATGTTAAACAAGTTATCTCAAAAACAAGACATAATAAAAACAAACTGCCTACATATTGTAACTAATAGAAATCTATTATAGCTATCTGTTTTGCAGGTACCAAAATGGCGTCACACACATTTTTCTATAAATTGTAACGAATTGGAAATGTACACAAAGAATCACAAATGAAAAGTTACCTGACCGAATATTGGATCATAAATAAAAATTAATTATTAATATAGCAAACAATAAAATAGTATACAATTGTTAATATAAAGATGCTGAATATAAAATAAGTAACAATTAAGGATAACACATAATATAAAATTGATAATTTTAATTTAATTCACAAGTACAAAATAAATTTAAAAAAATGCATGACATGACACTTGTTAACGCTCAGTACACTGAGAAAACAGAATTTAAACCTAGAGTGACGTATACCAAATAAAAGCCCAATATCCATAGATGAATCTGGTATGCATATTTTGGGAAGACGAGTAACTGTAAAGAAGATATCTTAAATGAACTTTAGTCATATATATGAAATTTTTTATCAAATGTCAAAACCAAAGTTGGCTCTGCAAATACCTGGAGATGACCTAGAAAAAGAACATAAAATAAGGAATATTTTAATAATTTGTAATAGAATTGTATGTTAAAATAAAAGGACATTTGTAACAAATGTATTAGTTATAAGAAGTGCAGTGAAAAGTGTTGTTAAAAAAAGGACATCCAAGGACTGGAATTTCTGTGAAGGGACCTTAAGAAAAATTAAGACCAGAAAAATCCAGAAAGGAGGAGAAACAAAAGTTTATTGATTAGTTATGGCTTGGGTTTTGGTAAAAACTAGAAAGGAAAGAAGCAGCTCCAATAAATTTTAAATAAGTTCAAGAAATACAGTCAAGGAAGTAAATTAAACTCACCAGCAAGGTAGAAATTTGTTTGTTCTCAAAATCCAGAGAAAGAAAATTTGCCATCGAAGAAAAAATTTCCGTAACCAGTATAAAGCAGTTTCCATAGAGGTTTCCAGTGGCCCCATAAATGGTATACAGGACATCTNATAGAAAAGTAGTAGGTAATTATTGTAGTCATTACTGGGTTTGCGCCACAATATCGGTATAGCAAATGGCATGGATGTTTTGTTTTCAGCCAAGACGGGAGAGTAACATAACATGATACGCAAAACAGTTGCGGAATCTAGGACTTGTCTTGATGCACAATACGTCTAAAATATAGGAAATACGTATTGCGTACGTTTTCAGATCCTTTTTTCCTTGCGACTTAAGAATGTACTGTTCACACACGTAGCAAAACTTGTTTGGTGAATTTTTGAAGTAGCGACGACCACTTTTTTCAGTATTTATCTTGAAAAACTGTACAATTGCACTCACAAATAGTTACTCACGAATATATTAATATGAAACAAACATATTTCGTCAATAATGATAACTTTTACCAATATGAGTAAAATGAGGGATGTTAAACAAGTTATCTCAAAAACAAGACGTGATAAAAGCAAAAGACATCCACTGCCTACATACTGTAACTAATAGAAATTTATTAGAGGTAACTGTTTTGCAGGTACCAAAATCGTGTCACACACATTTTTCTATATATATTTTTTTAATAATTCACACGTATGTACTAGTTGTGATTTGTATTCCAGGTAAGAATTTCTCACTTAATAAAAAAAATTATATTCAAAGTACCTAAATGAAATTGTCGAATTTGCAAGATGTTAGTATAATGTTCCCATGCGTCATTTGCATAATATATCCTAAAGACAAGGTTGATCTAACAAA
This sequence comes from Anoplophora glabripennis, assembly GCF_000390285.2. Lineage (NCBI taxonomy): Eukaryota > Metazoa > Arthropoda > Insecta > Coleoptera > Cerambycidae > Anoplophora > Anoplophora glabripennis. The sequence goes on from NW_019419806.1 coordinate 2,637, forward strand.
TCTTAGTATAAAAAGACCGGTTCGGTGACACAAAGATATCAGTTAACTTTCAGCCGCTGAAACTAAACTACAGTCACGATGAACTCCTTTGTAAGTATAGATACTCGCCTAATAGTTTTACGTATTTATGACTAATATCTTTATCATAGGTCCTTGTTGCTCTCTTCGCCGTTTTTGCCGCTGCTAATGCAGGATTACTGACAGGTGCTCCCTTGGTATCTGCCTATGGCGCCGCTCCTGTAGTTTCAGCTTACTCTGCTCCTTTAGTAGGCGCTGGATTAGTCGGTGAACAAACCGTAGTAGCAGGACCCTCAGGAACCATCGCCACTGGAAGGACCCTTGCCGCCCCCGCCGTTTCAGCATACGCCGCTCCCGCTTTGGCTGCCTACAGCGCCCCTATTGTGTCCCCTTATGCCGCTCACGGTGTTGTCGCCCGTACCATCTGGTAAAGTTTTTGTTGATATGTGACTGATCTTTTAAGGACATAAATTATTAAATAGTATATTGAACAAATGCTGTTTTTTTTATTCATGAAATTATAAATATTATATGCTTTTGATAAGAAAATAAATCAATTAAATGAATAAGGAAGTGTTTATCTACCACACAAGTATTATTCTTAAAGTTTGCGAACTGTGTGGTAGAGGTGTTGGCATATTATCATGTGATTTGTGGACACATTAATCAGTTACTAGCATTGGTTATCAGTGATCACTATTTGTTTTCATTCAACTCGTTTTATGGGAACAGTTGCTAATCTATGTGACGAAACTAGATTTTAGTAAGCTGTAAAAAAACTGTTCCGCTTTAGATTGTAGCTGTGATAAATTTATACAAGTAATTGGGTCTGTAGTCTAGACGCCATCGAGAGAATTGCGGCATAATTTAAATATATTTAACGCCATTTTTTTCTAATACATCTAATATGTTTTTGTATGTATGCCTATAGGCAATTTTAATGAATACAAATTATTTCCAATTAAATAAATGTAATGCCTTTAAATTAATATTAATAAGACGACAAATTTCTATCTGAATTTTAGATTTTTCCGCTACAGGTCTCGGCGATTTCTTTGATAAATAATTGAAGGAAATGAAAGGAAATCGTGCATTGTCACATCGGGCTAGTTGTCACAAATTACAGGGCATTTTGTTTGAAAGACACTTCTACCATTTCTTTCTACTTCTAAAAGTAACTTGCCAATTAAGATCATATTTGCAAGTATAGATTTTTAATTAATATTTCATCGATCTGAGCATATTTACCAAAATATGTTTTTATTTATATATTGGTAATTACTAATATCTGGAATTTCTTCTAATCATAATTTTGTATTATAGTCGAGGATATAAAGTACTAAAAACGGCCTTACCTCTGAAATCTGTGCAGTAAGATGGATTGTGATGCGGTTTTTTGCATTCGATTCGTTAGAGCGTCCAGAAAGTTTGTGACCCTATGTGATCAATGAGAAATGAAAATTGCATCGGTGCATAAGAAAAATGCATTTTTAAAATTGCATCTCGAAGAATTAAAATATAAAAAATGTACAACTCGGAAAATATTGACGGAAATGAGTTTAATTTTACTACTCGGGGGTTCTTGGGGTCGCTGAACACGAATATCACGACAGCAACGGTTTCCGAGGTACCTAGTGCCCAGGGTGACCGGTTTCCACGTCGTCTCCTGGAGTTTTATGGAAATTCGTTATAAACGTAACCGAAACTCGTTACCTCGGGGTTTTTGGGGCCGCTCAACACGAATATCACGACGGCAACGGTCTCCGAGATACCTAGTGTCCCAGGGTGGCCAGTTTCAATGTCGTCTCCTAGAGTTTTCTGGAAATTCGTTACAAACTTAGCCGAAACTCGTTACCTCGGGGTTTTTGGGGTCGATCAACACGAACATCACGACGGTAACGGTCCTCGAGGTACCTAGTATCCAGTATCGCTAGTTTCTGTGACAAGTACTTCATTCTTAATTATTTTTTATTATAAAAATACATTTGAAAATGAAATGTGAAAAGAATTATGTTGACGCACGCATGTTACTACTGTAATAAACTAAAATATTCTGAAAATCCTAAATTTGGTCCTGGATTTGAAATTTCCGCTTAATGACATCACAACGCATATTTATTTATATTTTTTATGTCAAAAATGAGATTAAAATGAGAAAGGAAAAGAACAGGTTTCTTATTTAATATATTTTTATTTTATGATGTAATTAGAAAGCTCTAAAAAATATATACGGTATTTATCCCAAGTTGTATAAATTTCAAGTGAATCATATTTATTTCGAAAACTGAGAAAATGAAGAAATAATAATAATTCAATACTGTCTTCACTTCAAAACAAATATTGGTTTGATATTAATTTTATGAGGTAATTTGAGGTAAATCTTCTTTTTTCCGAAACAAAATATTGGAAATACATGAAAAATGGAAAAATTTCATAAACTCAAAATAAAAACACCTGGAAAAATTCTTATTACCTTAATATTTTTCTAAATATATTCTTTGCTGTAATAACAATCATTTGTACAAAATTAATTACATTTGGAACCGATATGCCCTCAATTCTAAATTAGTAGAGCTAAAACACAAATTAGCAAAAGTATTTACTTATACTTATACTAAATAAAAATCTTTATTCTCCACGGATAAAGAAAGACAAAAAATAATTATTTCTAGAACTAAAAGAAAACAAATAACGTTTTTCAACCAAATTACAACATGCAAGCAAATTAAAACCGATTTCAGAAGAAAATATTGTTTTTCAAATTCAACTAAAAGACGATAGTTAGATTCCACGACTAATGCTCTGATTTCAGAGCAACTTGTTCTTGATCATTATAAACATATTCAATATCTTTAATAACTTCTTTTAGCAGCAGAGATGGTCGGATATTTTTTTAAAGGTTATTGATTTTAAAGATATGATAATATATTTATATATAAAAATCTAAAACCCAGTATATCCTAAATTTTAACAATTCAATTATCAGTAATATTTCGGTTTTTAAAAATAAACGGAATCGTTTTCTTAACAGCATCTAATTTTTCGGAAATTTTTAACCGGTAATTGATTATTATATCCTCAAAAGTTTAACATTTTACATTTAACAAATTTTTTGAGTCAAACTTATTTAACCATAAAACAATACAGGGTGGAAAGTTTAAGTGGAACAAATTCTGTATCTCAATAAATAAAGGCTTGTCGCAAAATTCCTGAAATACGTCAATTTTTATTTTCAATGGGGCATATTACAAAGAGGATTATTAATTTTCTTAATTATTTGGAGGGTTGCACCAACTTTTTTTGGGGCCCAATTGAGTGGCCAGCAAGATCACCCGATCTTACTTCATTAGATTTTTTAATAGGGGATATTTAAAAAGCAAGGTCTATACTACTAAATCTAATCACATCGCCGAGCTCCAACAAAGAATCAGAGATGATGATTAGGCAAGTAACACCGGAAGTGATACAAAATGCCTTTTATTATCGATTAGGGTATTGTCAGTAACAAGGTGGAGGGCACTTAATTTTTTGAATTAAAGTAGTTTCAGTAACAAAAATTGACGTGTTTCATGAATTTTACGACTAACCTTTATTTATTAAGTTACAGAATTTTAATATTCCCACTCTGTATACAGGGATGGCCAGAAGTACGGAATAAAATTCATATCTTTTGAATGAGTTAATTTTTTTTTAAACGCCGAAACACGTTAATTGATTTTGATTTTTTCCCATCTTTCGGTTATATAATAATTCATTTTTCTTCAACCCCCTAACCCCCAGCTACCCCTACTTTTTTTTTCAAATGGAAACATAAGGCATGAGGGGGCTCGTTGAAAAGCTTATAGAAAACCGAATCCAGCCATACCAAATAAACAAGTTTTATTTTTTCAATAACAAGTTTTTTTTCATTTAGAAATTGAAACAACTAGATAATTTACAAAAATAAACTCAATGTCGCAAATGCTGAAAATGTCCTCCATTCACTATTTGGCATTCTCCAAGACGATAGTAAAAGCTGTCCACAGCATTCTGAATGACTTCAGCTGGTAAATTATGCATCTCCGCCCTAATCTTGTTCTTTAAATTCTCAATATTATCCGGTCTGTCCTGGTAGACTCTTTCTTTCAAATATCCCCAAAGAAAATAATCCAGGGGTGTTAAGTCGGGGGATCTTGGCGGCCATTCAACTGTACCCCGTCTACCAATCCAGCGATTTGGAAACATTTCATCTAAGTATCTTCGAACATCAATACCAAAATGTGGGGGAGCGCCATCTTGTTGGAACCAAATTCTTTCATTCGGTATATCTGGATCAATTTCATGAGGGAAAATCACAGCTAGAGCAGGTATCAGGTCAAATGTTAGGAAATCCAGGTAGCGTGCGGCAGTAAGATTTTCTTCAAAAAAGAATGGGCCCAAGATTCTGTTGTTGATGATACCTGCCCATACATTAACTTTTTGTGGATGCTGCGTATGCGATTCGCATGTCCAGTGTGGATTTTCCTGGGACCAAAAGCGATAGTTGTGCCTGTTAACCACTCCATTTAAATAAAACGTAGCTTCATCCGAAAAAAGTACGTCTCGTTGAAAACCATTATTGTCGTCACACCGTCTCATCATTTCCTCACAAAATTGTAATCGCCTATCATAATCGTCTTCCAAAAGCTCTTGGACAAGACATACCTTATAGGGGTGGTATTTCTCTTGTTTCAGAAACATTCGAATTGCAGTTCGAGAAGCATCGTGATTGCGGGCCAATGAAACAGTTGAAGTATGAGGATTTTCAACAAGTTCTAATGCAATGTCTAATTTCTTTTCTTCATTCAAAGCACGTGCCCGTCCAGTTTTGGGCAAAGTCTGTACTGTACCGTGTTCCTCAAATTTGTGAAATATTTTACTAACTGTCCCTTGCGAGATTTGGTTTTCGGGATATTTCGCATTAAATAAATCGCGCACTTCAGCCTGACTTCTTATTTTGTCTCCACATCCAAGCAATATCAAGATTTCGATGCGTTGCCTTTCCGACAATACCATTGCAATTCAGTAAATAACTTGATTTTGACACAATAGTAACGTTTCAAACTCCAATTTACAACTAAAGCGAAAAATTAGCCAGAAAGCCTGGCAAGTAAGTGGTACCAAAAAAACGCAACATAAAAAATATATCTTTTTTGCGTTAGCAGTGATAGGTAGTTTCATATTCTTTATTTTATGATGTGGAAATTCATGGAGGATAACACTGAAGATAATTAAATTTTATTTCACTTGTTAAGTACGTGTTTTATACAACCCTAAAAACCTTGCTATTGAAAAAATAAAACTTGTTTATTTGGTATGGCTGGATTC
>NW_019419807.1:0-7626 GCF_000390285.2 Anoplophora glabripennis
GATTTATTTTGATCATTAGGAATGACTTGAATGTAAAAAATATAAGTGAGGTATTTAGGTATAATTTAATTAAAAACGCATAATTCTATTGTATATAAATATGATTTTGTTAAATGTCACTATTTAAATTACGAGCCAGGTTATTTTTCAAATTTTTAGCACCGTTTCATGTTTTTTTGTAAACACAAAATCCAGACACACAAAATGTATTTAGCAGAAAGTACTCCAGTTCCCACTGATTTTGACGTTACAGTCCTTACGTATCGAGAGTAATTTTTGAAAATTTTCCATATTCTATATTCAGACGCCATTATCTCGAAAACGGTTAAAGATAGGTATAGGTTATGTTGCATAAAAAATGATTAGAATTCCATGGAAAATAAAATACAAAAAGGAGGGGTTTCCATTTAAAAAAGTTGGCCTTGATTTTATAACTTTCATTTGGGTCACCCTGTATAAATGAAAATTGCTTCAAAAAATGCGCAACTAAAAATATAATTCGACGGGTCCAAACGATTTTTCAAATAAATATATTCCATACTTTTGCCGCTCACTGTATGTAATATTTTACAGAAATTTTCAGTTGTCAGTTAAATAAAAAAGATTCGGCTTGGGACATAATTTTTTGCTTAAATTTTAAAGAAGTTCTTTTATTATGAAGTTTAAAGTACATGATAGATTCTTTTTGACAACTAATTTTTTTTTTTGGGATATCGTGATCGGTCAACTAAAAAATGATTTTTTCTCTGTTATTTCTAGAAAAAGTTGAACCAAATTTAACTTTTAAGCTTCTATTATTGTCTGTCTCGTTTTTATAGGTTTGCGTCTTTGTTCATTCAAATGCCAAATTTAAATGTCATGTGCCATGGCATTGTCTGTGAAATTAGATATCGCTCGTAGATTTATTTCTATTCTTTTGTTCATCAAATTCAATAAAAAAAAATTATTAGTTCGTTGATATTTATTTTTAGAGGTCGCTCGAAAACATAGGTACACTACTTTGAAAGGTAAAATAATAATTATGAGTGACCTTTACAAATTAAAATATCGATTTTAAATGTTCAGAATTAAGTGTTTTTTCAACCTAGAGAATGATAAAATAACGAGAAAAAAAATTAAGAAAAAAATTCAATTTTTGACGATTTTGGAAATTTTTAAAAATCTTGAGCGATCTCTAAAAATTTTTTTTGAGATGATTTTTTGAGGAGGCTCTTAAAAAATGATAAACTAACATATTTTCCACAAGAGACATGAAAAAAAATATTCGTTTTTTTTTGGGGCACCCTACTGTCAGGTTTAATTTTTTTATGTGACGAATTCTGGTAATTTTTTTTACTCAGTACCACACATGCTTAAACTATACAAAATATCGACTCGATGTTTTGCACTAAGATGCACCATAAATCCGAACGTATTCGTCACGATTCAGCATGAAGAGGATGTTTACAATTTTTCTTCTAGAACCGTTCATCTAGGTGCCAATTTGTTTTATTTTAAAACCGCTCATGTTAAATATCAACACTCCGCCACGATGAAAATAGCCGAAGCTGCGGCAGCGTCACATACTCGTATCACACGGTTATCTAAGCGGTTGCACATCTCGCTGTAAACACGACGATTTTTTTCCTCTGCGAAGGAATCCGCGCAAAACCGCTGGATATTTGCCACGCGTCAACTTTGTTATGTCTTAAGTAAACGGAAAATGAAGCGTCATGACGTAAAGGGACGCCCTTGCACGCTGTTTAAAATGCCAGGGGAAGACAGAAGCCTGTAAATATTTAGAAAAATTGTATTTTGCGCCCACGCACAAAGAAAAGTAATTTTCTGTCTTCAGTACCTCATCAATGAAAAAAAAAACTACAAAGGAAATGGAACTCCTATTGCTTGGTAATTTGTACACCTTCATTTGTTTTAGTCTAACTAATAAGAGTAAACTTCCACAATTTCACTAGACCTTCTGACGTGAAACAAATGAAGATACAACAGCATATGTAAACCAGCAAATACAGATGAGCGGAAATCGTATGACGCTCATATCAGACCGCGTATCGTTTTTAGTCTGTAGAGACCCTCAACAGTTCGCCAGCTGTGTGCAAGAAACAGAGACCCATTTAAAAAATTTCCAGTTTTTAGTCTTTAACCATTCTAAACTAAAAGGAAGATCAATAAAGAAAAGTTATATGAATATTCTTATTCCTTTTTTCATGCTGTATAGAATGTTTCGGGACCGTCCGGTACATTATCAGCATCTCTATGAGTCCTTTCTTACGTGATAATTTGCATTGCTGTCGATTTGACAATTCAGAGGAAATATCTCTTAACAATTTTTAGGCAAATAGTTATAAATTGTTAAAATTTTAACGAGGTTTTGAATTTTTCAGTGTTAACTTTAAGAAAAACGAAAAGAACTACGATGCTTCAAACAGTGCAGTCCTGCGCATGCTTCAGGAATCCGAAAACGAACCTAGAACGGCCGACGAAGGTAAGAGAGAGGGACAATATTCTCTTTAATACAAATCTCGCTTTTTATTTTAATCATTGTTCTTTAATCTTGTGTATTCACTTTTCAAGGTATATTTCAAATAAATTTAATTAATTATTTCAAAATTGCGATATAATTGTTTATGTAAATCAGTAAATTATTCAATATCTTAATGAAAAAAAGTGGTATACTGTTCACGGATGATGTTGAAAAGAGATAAGATGAAAAAAGTTATTGTTGTAAAAAAATCTCTTCGTGTTCAAATGCACAAAAAAATAGTTTTAAGTGGCCCCACATATATAGGGTGTCTTCTTCAAAGAAATTATAGAAATATCCATATATTCATGTATTTTATAGTCCAGTCACTGAAGGCGTAAATAAGGTAAAAGCTCCCAATTTTCTCGGATAGCATGGATTTTCCTGAAAATTTGCATACAAGTTCATCTGACCCCCCACTCACTTCAAAAGTTATATTGTCTAGATGTGTGCTATTTTCTATTTGGGGGTGAAAACTACCCTTGTACGAAAAAAATGCGAAAATCTCAGATTTTCGTATTTTAAAGTTTTAATTCATTTTAATATAATTTATGAAATTTAATTACTTTTCAACCCTTAAAAATCCTTTCCATAGCCAAAGAAATAGAAAAAAAAGTTTTTAACAGTTTAAAATATTCTTTTGGTGCATTCACAATGTATTGCATTTCTTTTGTTATTCATTAGAAAGCTTACGACGCAGTACAAACTTGCAACCCTTAAAAACCATCCCTTATAATAAAATAAGCAAAAAAATATTATTGAAACTTTTCATTGGTTTTCAAATGATCTATGATATATCGCAACTTTTCAGCCACCCAAAAAACCCTCATGGAAGACCTACTCCTCATAAAAAACCCTACCCCTTATAAAAAAAATTCCTATAAATTATATGTATGATATATAATAATTTTTTTTTAATTTTATTGAATTTATTCTTAATATTTTTTTATTAAATTAATATCAAATAAAAAAACTTTCATTTACATTATAAATGGATGTATTGTACAAAATGTTTTAAAAATACACAAAGACGATGGTAATTTAAACGCAGAGCTGGGTAATTACTTGTAATTTAAAAATAGTTACAATTACAAATTACTTTTAAAAAAAAGGAACTAATTACAATTACAAAGTATATTCTTCAAAAAAGGAATTATATTAATTTAATTACAGTTACACGGAAAATGGATTTAGCAATTACTTTTCTAATTACTTTTATGATAAAGTAAATTATAGTGACCAAACAGAGAAAAAGGAAAAAGTTAAGTTAAAAATTTAAATTAAAAGTGTTGTGTAATATTGAGTTTTATTATTTATTAGAATTGATACTAAAATGAAAAGATTATTCTTATTCATTTTCTAATATAGAATTTTTATATTTTTATTCCTAATCTAATAATTTAAACTAGTTCAGTTCATACTATAATTTTATATTATTGGTCAGGTAATTAATTCAACCCGATGCTCTTTTTTTTGGTTGTTAGTACATTTGCAAAATATAGAATACAGTAGTTTTGGGTAGACTGGAAAGCAATAATTATTATTAAAAAAATTACGAATCGAACAAGTACGAGTGAAAGGCTGAGTAACCGAACCAGAAGTTTTCTCAACTCAAAATAAGAGCAGTAACACATAGATACATAATATATATTTTTATAAAACTTGATGCTATAGACAACATATTTTTACTTCGTATATTTTCTAAATTAATAATAATTATAATAAAATAAAATGTACTCTGTTAATTCTGAGGTTAATTCACCAAATCACTTTTTATTGTTCACGCGGCACAAGGCTTTCCTCAAATGAAATAATAGAAGTCTGCAAGTCTGTACGCAATTACGCAATACGCATGATCTTAAAAGTAATTATAATTATTAGAAAAAGTAATTGTAATTGGAAAAAGTATTTGTACTTATAGAAGTAATTTGTAATTCGATAGTTCAAATAATATAATTACAAATTACAATTTCTATAACAATTTTGCTGCAATTACAATTCCAAATTACTTTAATAAAAAAAAGTACTTAAATACAATTACAATTACTGGAAAAAAAAAGGGAATTGTAATTGCTAATTACTTTTTCACCAGGAATTACCCAGCTCTGTTTAAACGCTGTGAAAATTTTACCGAAAAAATGCGCAATTATTTTTTTACCATAACTTTTGTAATTTTAAAGTTATAAATTTACTCAAAAAACCGTTTTGTAAGGAATTTAAAGCACTTTAAGTTCTGTGATTTGCAGTTATTTTCAGCCCTTCGTTTTTTAGATTTGTAAGCTAAAAGGTATCAGGAAAGGCGGTCTTGGAGCTTAGTTTTGAGCTTCTATCGGTCATAATTGTTCAGTAAGAAAAAACCTACAATTTCTTATTCTATATTTTTTTTATAATTTTGTTAGTTTTTGAAATATATTAAAAAGGGCGATTTTTTAAAAAATTTAAAAATTTTATTCAAAAGTAAATTAAATATTTTTTAAATTTAGGTTTCCAAAATCGTTCAAATTCCCAGAATCCACTGTTAATACATAAATAAAGTAAATTGCAGAAGGAATACGTTTTATTCTTTTCTGCCAAGTCATTAATTTTAATACAGATTTTCTTTTTCTCAAAAATCAAGACAATCATTTTATTTTCATTGTAACATCATTAGTTTTCATGCTAACGACTTTTACCACCACTCAATTTAAAGGTCTTTTCAAGAACTTTAATAAGTGTTATATAAGTTTTCCTCGAAAAGCTTTAATTTTTCGGCTACAGGACGGTGAACATTTCGATTATAGCTATCTTCGAAATCTTCAACTTTTGGGAGTCTTAACTCGGGTTCTATACCACCTACAAAAATAAAAAAAGCAATCTCTTTGCTATTTAATTACCTTTATTTTTGCTTAAGATATTTTTTTTGATAAAACTTGTAGTTTTTGAGATATTCGCGGCAAATGGCTCAAAACCATGCATTTTGTACAAAAAATTCTTATAGAACATTTTTTCCTTAGAATTCATCCCTCCATCGAATCGTGGAGTTATTTTTAATAAAAAAATTCCCACCCTCCAGAAGGAGTGGCATCCACCCCTAGGGTATGAGCACACATCGGCACTATATAACTTTTGTTTCTTGAGCTATTCCCTAGCTACAGTTCAAATTTCACGTCAATCCATTCCATCCAAAAAAATTGATAACCAAAATGCTTCAGCGACTGGACTATTAATATTGATATTGAAAATTTGACCCTCGTTTTTACAGAGAAGAAATTATTACAGGCATACTTAGGTATATTTAGAAATAAAATTTATAATCAACAGTTGTATGAAAAACTATATAACTATAATAGGGTGTTCGTTAATTCGACTGTTAAATTTCTACAGGATATTCCTTGCACTATTGCAAATAGTTCAAATGAACTATGAGGACAAGAGACAAGGAAATTATTTTTTTTTCATAGTAGCAGCTGTGACAAAGTCAGTTCCGCGCAAACTATGTTTTTGTGATTCTGTATTAATATGAGTCACCAATAACCATAAACATTTGCTACTGATAGAAGAAATTTGGAAAAATAATCATCAACATGTCATTTTCAAGCTGTGGGTGACGTACAAAGTATATGTCATATCTTAAATCTCTTAAATGTCATTGGCTACTATTAATAGGTTACTCTCTGCTAGGCAAACACACTCATAACATTTGGTAGATCAAATATCTTTCTTCACATATCTTACTAGATACTGGGGATGTAATTCCACAATATCATCAATTAAATACAGTTATATCTTCGTAAGAATTGATATCTAGTTCATTTGAACGATTTATGTTAATTATGGTCAACGAATACCCTGTACAAGTTTGTCAATGGAATTAATTATAATCGGAGTAAGTAATTTAGCTCAGACATCAACTACAACAATTTTTTTTACATAACCCTTCACTCTGAACGATTTTGTCCCCTCTTACCACCCGTTTTTCCACACTGAAACGCAGAGCCGGAGTCAGGAGTGGTGACAGCACCCAACAGTGGGATAGCCGGACTCAGGCACGTCAAAGCGCCGGAGAGCCGCCCAGCGCCCTCTACACCCCAACTACCACCAGGTCAGAACATTTGTGCTGACTGCGAACGCCTCATAGTGTAAGTATTTTCAGCTTTACAGGCGCTTGGAAACGGTGGACGTGGGCAACAAACAGTTCTCGTAGGTGCAGCGAGTAGATTTTGACGGAAAATTGGTACGGATAGGTCGACTGTGGAGGTAGTTCGGTTATTATTTAGAAAATCCATGGACGAAACAAACGATGACCACTTCCACTCGCCTTCCTGAGCGTGGTCCAATTGAACCGAGCACGTAACTCACTCACTCGACCTGCCTCTCCGATTTTCCGTTCGTTTTTCGTCCCTTAAACGTCAGCTCACGGCACATTTCTGACATTGAACTTTTGTTTCTCCCCCACAGTAGTCCGCTCCGAATATTACTCGACCCAAAGCCACGCGATCGGCGGTCGTAAGACCGTCACCCCGAGCATTAACGTGCCCTTAGACGATCGCAGTCGATCTAGCAGCTTGCCGGGCGACCCCCCAAAGCCTAATAACCCCACCGAAGGTGTCACAGTCTGCACGGACTGTGAACGGGTTATTGTGTAAGTCGGAGGATGTTGGGTCGATGTTGTTTACTTCTTGTAGATAGATCTAGATCTATGTGTTCGTTGCTGCTGTCCACTTCCTCTATCACAGACACTTTTAGAACCTCGAAAGGGATAGGGCTAGGGTCGCAATATCAAATTGAGTTGGATTAAGGTCCAAACATATCACTTTTTACTTTTATTCTTAGTAAAAACTATACTTCAGTACCAAAATAGTAGACAGTAGATTATTTAATACTACAAAATAATTTTGTGTATTCTCTGCGTAAAAATTGTAATGTGCTGTTCATTTCGCATAGTGTTCCGGTATGTACGGCCTGCGCGTGCGCGCACTTGGTACATTCCATTGTTACAGCCGCTATTTCTATCTTTGTTTATCATGTACAAAAAGAGACGCAACTAAGGCTGGATGGTTCGATTTCTTAAAATCTTAAAATCCCGCTCTGTCTCGGTTTCAGCTGAGACGTGTCAGTGCGTGACATAA
>NW_019419808.1:0-1475 GCF_000390285.2 Anoplophora glabripennis
TTATTAATCTGGCGTTTGGCAAACTTGTTGGTTTTTGGAATGACCGTCTTTTCCATCAATTTTATCAACATCCATGACTTTTTGCAGTAATAATGCGCAATTTTCGAAAACTTATTTTTCTGTGTTCGACATTTATTTTACAGTTAACAAATTGGAGAAATATGACTCTAGGTACCTTAAATTGTAGGTAATTTAATTGCCTATAACATAAAATGACTAATATTCCGATAGGTCGTTTAGATTTTCTTGGGCAGTAAAAAAACACGTAAATTTGCTGATTATTTGTAATTTGCCAACTTAGTATCGCTTCTTTCGAGTTACTTTTTTGATATTATCATTCTGCATACCCTTCCCATCATAAAGGGCAATAAAATGTCTACTAACAATTTTTTCAAGCTTTCTGGTTTTATGATCTACTTCGACTGGAGTATTTGACCCGTCAATGAAAGGATACACCGGAAGAAGTTATGAAAAAGATGTTAATGATAATAACTGCAATAATTTGTAAAACGACATTTTATTTTCTACAAACAAAATACATATTTACAAACTATCCTAATTAGAAGACGAGTCTAAATATAAATGAGAAAATGACCCATACTGTCCACAACAAAAAGATGACTATTACGGTTTTAGTCAATTGATGTAACCAGTACAGCCTGAAAAAAATCAAATCACAATTTTTGCCACTTCTTAATCTGACAATGTGTATCCTCTACATGCAGTGTGTAATGTGCTGTTCATTTCGCATAGTGTTCGAATATATGTATAAGCACAGATTATTTCCTTTAAAAGTCGCCACCTTACCTTACTCGAAGCTTCTGTCCTGCTGGGAGCGTCTCTAAGGGGTCCTTCATCAAGTATATCCGCAACCCCAGGGTGTAGTACTCCAAAGATTCCTCCCAGTCAAAATCCTTGACGTCGCAGTAGAAGATCTTCTTGTCCTCGTCGGACATCCTGCCTATAAGTCCTCTCAGATTTCCAGTGGAGTATTTGACCCGTCTATGAAACCACAGACAATATAGCGTATCGCTACAGACTGCTACTTAAATGCTGGAAATTGGCAACCCGAAATGGAAGCAGGGTCTCCTTAGCCGGCTTCCAGCTATAAAATTTAGCGTGGTAACTCTTCTACTTGCTAATAGGCGGCAGTTCCAGCGGTGGCTTTGTTGCCAAATAATAACTGTTAAATAAATTTAATGCTTTCAATTATGTAATTAAAGAGATAAGGAACTTATCTTGTGTTTGGAAATCGCATTTGCCTTAAATGTTAAATAATATAAATCAAGTTCGAATTAAAATTATGAATTTACCTAATTAATTATTTATTTTATATCACCTTGGAATGGGAAAATTCAAAAACTCGAAATTAATGTTTTTAGATTTGTGCGTCGACTTCCAATATGGTACGATATTAACACCTATGTTTAAAAAAATTGCATTATACAGGTTGTGTATCCTTAGATGGGTACTGC
>NW_019419808.1:2445-4173 GCF_000390285.2 Anoplophora glabripennis
ATACATAGATATTCGTTGATTCTTTAAAAACATTTTTATCAATACCTACATCATACATTTAAGTAAATACAGTAACGCAAAAAACAGATATTGATAAGAAAGTGTACAAAAGAAATCCGTAAGTACGCCTGGCAACATTACCAAAGTCTTGTTTATATGTTGCTAGGATACGCATAAGTATGCGGGCCGCTGTATTTGATTCTTCCTAAAATTCTGCTGGTGGTGTACTCTACCGGCAATTCGGAAATTTAAAACTGCCGGCCTATTTCAGGAGCGGTTTGTGGCGATAGCTATTTTGTCTGTGATGAAACAATATACCTCAGGAAGTTGTGAAAAAGATATTAATGATAATAACTGCAATAATTTGTAAAACGACATTTTATTTTCTACAAACAATAATATACATATTTACAAACTATCCTGATTAGAAGACGAATCTAAATATAAATGAGAAAATGACCAATACTGTCCACAACAAAAAGATGACTATTACGGTTTTAGTCAATTGATGTAACCAGTACAGCCTGAAAAAAATCAAATCACAATTTTTGCCACTTCTTAATCTGACAATGTCTGTGTATTCTCTACGTACAGTGTGTAATGTGCTGTTCATTTCGCATAGTGTTCCAATATATGTATAACCACAGACTATTCCCTTTAAAAGTCGCCACCTTACCTTACTCGAAGCTTCTGTCCTGCTGGGAGCGTCTCTAAGGGGTCCTTCATCAAGTATATCCTCAACCCCAGGGTGTAGTATTCCAAAGATTCCTCCCAGTCGAAATCCTTGACGTCGCAGTAGAAGATCTTCTTGTCCTCGTCGGACATCCTGCCTATAAGTCCTCTCAGATTTCCAGTTTCGAAAGTCCACTCGTTCATTTTGAAATAAAGCAGCATCTTCTCTGCTTTGTAAAGTTTCCGATATATATTTTGCATCCTGCAAGGAAAAAAAGCAATAATAACACACGAAGACAGAAGATGTTGCATTTTTAGCACAATTGAGAAAAACCATTAAGCGTTAGAAATAGAGCATTAATAAATATAATAAAAGGAAGAGGCCCAAGGTTTGACCCTCGGGGTACACCAGATTTCCGAGCTATTGCGAAGCACTTACATCCGAGGTTTCTTTCTGTAGACCAGAACAGCATCGATGATGACGCCAGGGATGGTGTGTAGGAAAAAGTGCATAACACTGTAGACGAAAAGGGACTTAAAGAGCAACCCATCTAAGTACCACATGGTCTTGACGCTGAAATACTTTAAAGCGTACTTCTTGCACGTATACAAGTAGTTGCCCCATGTTACGTCCTAAAGAGACGACAGAGTAAAAATAAAATCCTGTAACGACGTGGAACTCGTAAAAGTAATTTTATATTGCCCATACATATACAGGGTGTCCCGCATAAGAACCGACACAGGACAGGTGCATGTGGGGGTCTTCAAAATATTGTAATTTAACCAAACTTACCGATATACAAAGTTGCACCCCTGAGTTATTAGTCCCCAAAGTGGAGCCCTAAGTTTCGAAAAAAATTTATGTCTCTGCAAAGCTTTACTGCAGAAGAACCAAATTTGGTACATGATTTAGGTTTATTACTGGTCTTCTTTGACTACGATTTAAAGTTAATTGAAGCACTACAAAGTGTTCATTGAGGATGACTCACCCCTAAAATTGTACCGAACTTTTTTTTCATTGACCGAATTGAAAAATAATAATATTAATTCACAGCA
>NW_019419808.1:4475-7669 GCF_000390285.2 Anoplophora glabripennis
TATACAGTGTGGATACAAATTGTGGAATATTGCTTATATTTCTTAAAATATTCGTCATATCAAAAACATGTTTTAATAAAAGTGTTAGGGGAAATTATTTCCTGTTTAGTGATATCAAGCAATCTTTCGTATCACAAAAAATGTGGTTGCCAAGGTAACCGACTTAATTTTTTTAAACGGCACCATATACTTTTTTTGGTGAAAATTAATACATTGGACCTTCCTAAATACGATACAATACAATTTTAATGGGGTCACATAAGAAAAAAATACAAAAAAAATAAGTTTTCTATTATGCTTTTGACACTGTTTATCAAAATAATTATTAACATCAAGTTAGTCATGCCAAAATCAGAACAATGCGAAACTGTCACTAGCTGTCAATTGCTTGTAATTGTGTGCATTGTTGCAGTAAACGTACTTTTTTACTCAATTTTCTGTGTACTTAAGTACTTAGTAAGTGGCGCTTGAATTAAATGAAACGGAAAGAATACAGGTTTTAATGATGGTGGGGATATGGTGACAGGAAAATAACACAGCGGGAAGTATGTGAGTTGTTTAACGAACTTCATCCAAACAGACCTCAAATAACACAATCTTGTATTTCCAAATTGCTAAAAAAATTTAACAAACTACAAATAGGGCGGCCGAAAACAGCTACTGATGACGATACTACTTTAAATGTGCTTCTGTCAATACAAGAGAACCCACATTTGTCCAGTCGGGAAGTTGGTAGGGAGGGTGCAAGCCATTTCACATTGTTCTGTATTGAAACAGCTCCACAAGGAAAAGTTTCATCCATACAAGATGCAGCTCGTTCAAGAACTTGTGCAAAATGATTTTGCAAAACGTGTTGAATTTTGTAACACTATGTTAGATAAATTTAACATGGATTTGGAATTTGGCAAAAAGATTGTGTTCACCGATGAAGCCACTTTTATGCTTCATGGATTTTATAATAAACAAAATTATCGATATTGGTGTCAAGAAAATCCTCACTGGATACGAGAAACTCGAACCCAGCGACCAGAAAAAATTAATGTCTGGACAGGTATACTAGGAAATAATATTATTGGACCATTTTTTATTGATGGGAACCTAGCTGCCGACAAATATCTTAATTTNTTGCGATATTTTAAAAGTCCTTGAAGACATTTTATTTATATATTAAACTTAGACTAAGGGAGTTAATGTACCAATTTATGCGGTATTATTCAAAATCCATATAGGTATTGCCTACAAATAAAATTAAACTTTGCTCAAGATAATCAATATTTACTTTCAAATGTTTTTTTTTGCCGCTTTTCCTTCAACATATACCACTGGACTACGTGAACTGATAATTTCTGTTTCAACAGAACTCAAAAGTTTATTTGTATTTAGATAAATTTTGTTAGACGCAGAAGCGTCCAATCTACACAGCGACACGAAAATCACTTCGATCGAACTACCCCTGCGCCCAGCGATCACTACCGAATTTTTGTTATACTTTGAAAATTTATACTTCCTCATGTATCTATACAGGGTATAAGAAGTTTGACTGCCATTTCTTCAGCATGAGAGAGTTAACTAAATCTGTACATCCTTACGTAATTGATAAAAAGGCAGAAATGCCTGAAAGAGGTCTAACAATTACAAGATGTATTATTTTCTTAATAAAAACCCTTCTTTTCGTTTTTTTATAGTATCTTGCTTATTATTACAGATGGACCCAACAAACCCTATATGGCTATGCTCGACAGGGAACGTTCTATCCAAATATGTAAAAATATACAGGGTGTTCCATTTAACTTAACAAAGTTCCGCGGCCATTTTGTTTGGACTTCATTTGTTTTTCTATTATCATTTTCAAAAAATTCATAAAAACTCGTGCAACTTTTATATTTCACATTTTTTTAACTCTTAAAACAAAAAAGTTAATCACCCTGTACAGTACTTTTTTTTCATTGATCGAATTGAAAAATAGTAATATTAATTCACAGCAGAATTTGATTCTAATTTTTTTTACTCTTGTTAAATTTTAAAAAACTTTATAGTTTTCAAGAAAAACCGTATTAACTGACACAAGATTTTAACAGTGTCCATTAGAAAATAATCAAAAAGTCAGTAGTAGGCTTTATCTTTCAAATTTGACAATTGGCCAAATAAATTTTACTTTTTTACTTTACTTCTCTCCTAATTCCACAAAAAGAAAACAAGTACCTAGGTAGTTATTAAATAAGCGAATACTGTATTAAATAAAATACACAAATAAATAATAAAAATAACAATTGATATTTTTTCAACAACAATCGGAGGCAATTGTTGAAATAAAATAATTCTATTACTAATTGACAAGTTTGAAAGATAAATTCATTGCCTACTACTGACTTTTCGATTATTTTCTAATAAACACTGTTAAAATCTTGGTTCAGTTAATACGGTTTTTCTTGAAAACCATAAAAAAAAATTAAAATTAAATTCTGCCGTGAATTAATATTATTACTTTTCAATTCAGTCAATGAGAAAAAAGTTCGGTACAATTTTAGGGGTAAGTCATCCCCAATGAACACTTTGTGGTGCTTCATTTAACTTTAAATCATAGTCAAAGAAGACCAGTAATAAACCTAAATCATGTACCAAAGGTTCTTGTGCGGTATAGTGTTGCAGAGATATTATTTTTTTTTCGAAATTTAGGGCCTCACTTTGGCTTTGTATACATATAGGTAAGTTTGGTTAAATTACAATATTTTGGACACCCCTGCATGCACCTGCCCTGTGTCGATTTTTATGCGGGACACCCTGTATACAGGGTATCGCGCTTAAATGTAATACAAGCCTGTAACTTCTGTATTTTTCGGCCGATTTCAAATTTTTTTTTAAGGGTAAAAAAGTCTATCTAACTGTGATACTGCTGTTTTTATAAATGCAATACCCGGCCAATTAGGACGCGTTTTTTTGACGTCAAAACAGCTAATTGGTTTTAGCGATTTTTTTTTTTCAAAGAACAGATTACGTATTCATTCTCATTTAGCATCTCTTAAAACGTTCATTCTCATTCAGCATCCCTTATCACGTCTTATCATCAAGTTCCATCAAGTTCGATTCATCTTCAGTTAATGTTATTGTTATTGCTATTATTATTGTTACTGTTATTGTTGATTTTATGCACAGTACACAGTGAAAACTTTTGAAGGCACTCTGGGCAGTTTCAA
>NW_019419809.1:0-3692 GCF_000390285.2 Anoplophora glabripennis
GTTAAATTAAGTCCGAGTTAGAAAAATTTTAAAACGAAAAAGAAACTATTCTTGTACTATGTCAAGCTGAAAAGCAGTAATTGACTTTATGTTGTACTAATTAGTATTTGTCATAATTAGTGTATCTATATTTGCGTATTGCGTAGATAAATATTATACAAGTATTAGAAAAATAATGTATTTTTTAAGTTTCAATGTGGTGCATCTTCATTTCTCTTTCTGAATCAACATGAATGTGTACAGATGTGGTTACGAGAGTTAGAATGAGAGTTTCTACAATGGAATATGATTAGGTTTAAGGCTTCTCAAAAATCTTGGATCCAATTTTTTTCAAAACCAATAATCGCGTCTATATCGACAGGAAAAGCCCTCTTATTTTTTAAGTTCTATCAGGCCCTAACTTTATAGCCCGTTTTTCAAAACATCCGGTATAAAGTTTAATTTGTAAAGTAAAATCGAATTTAATGTTATTAGTTTTTTTTTAATAGATACAAATAACATTTGCATTGTTAGTTAATGTAGGAAACAACTTTTCATGCTCTCATTTTATTTTTATCATTATTTTTTGTTTCGTCTGTTATATTAGGATAAAAATGTAATAAATTATGGGCACTATTAAGGCGGTTTTCCACTAAACGGACAAAACAAAAACAAAACACAAACTTGTGTCGAATAAAACAGAACTTTAACTTTTCGCAAACTTTTTGAAGACTGGCGTGTTTTGCGACAGTTGGAGTTTTGTTTTTCGGGTCCCGCTCGAAAGCGGTCACATCAAAAGGTTTCGACGTGTTTTGAAACTCAAGTCTGTTTAGTGGACATGGTCGTGTTGTGTTTTCTATTTAAGTGATCCAACCCAATATCTATGTTGGCATTTTCTACTTCCCAAAAACAATATTTTAATCATTAATGAATTATAGCTATTAAAAAATATATATGTGTACGGTTAAAGTGTTTACTTGGCTAGTATACAAACTAACCAAGTAAACACTTTAACCGTACATATACCACGAACTCCATCGATGGATATCTGGGAAACCGCTCGAAGGATTTTTTTGAAATTGTGATGGCGTGATACGGACTGTGGAGCCTACCAAGCTAAAATATTTTCAAGGTCATCGTATTTCCGGTTATACCGGAAGTTGATACTAACTTTCTTATTTTAAATGGAACCCCCTGTATATTATTGCAAAAAAATTAGGGGTTTCCATTTAAAAATTTCGAGTTTTCCACATATTCTGAACTTCATATTCGATAAAAAAATTTTGACCACCCTGTATAAAAACTGGAAAATTTTCATGTCAAATTCGATAAAGTAGGTCTTTCTCTACAAAATGTCCAATTTGCACAAAAAAATAAACCGGGAAAACTAAATTTTGCTGACAGTCTGCATCTGTCAATTTTTGTTTAAAAATCGAAATATCTCGGAAACGGTCAATCCTAAGTATGGAGTGTGCTATATGTTTTCAACTTAAAAATGGATGATGTTTCCAAAAATGCAATAATATACAGGGGGTTCCATTTAAAATAAGAAAGTTAGTATCGACTTCCGGTATAACCGGAAGTACGATGACCTTGAAAATATTTTAACTTGGTGGGCCCCACGGTCCGTATCACACCATCACAATTTCAAAAAAATCCTTAGAGCGGTTTCCCAGATATCCATCGATGGAGTTCGAGGTGGGACACTCTGTAGACACTTACTTTTTTTCCAAGGACTTCAGTATAAACCAGCCATAACTAAGAATAAAAAAATCTTCTCTAAACATGTTGGTTGGTTATTGGAAAAATGTGTTTTGACTTCCTCGCGACAACCAGTGGAAAACGACCAAAAACAAAAACAAAACTCGAACAAAATGTAGCCCGCTTGATGGAAACAAGAGTTTTGGGTTTGTTTCAGTTTTGTTTTTGTATTTCAGATTCTAGAAAATACAAACAGGACATAAACTCAACTGTCCGTTTAGTGGAAAACCGCCATTATACTTCAATTTTACTTAGCTACACTAGTTACAATAAATTTTAATTTTCATTGTTTTTATGAACATTAACCAAATTACAATTTATCAGAAAGTTAAAACATCTGAAATGTTATGCTTTTGAATGACAACCAATGGAAATATATTATTAAACTTTTTTTATTATAATTTATAAAAATCAAGTACTCTCACTTTAATCGATCTTCACATTTTTTGTCATACAACAACGCGTTTACAGCTCTCCCTACTTCACACGAAAATTATAATGATACCAAGAGAAAAATTCAAATGTTTACCCTCCACATCCACACTGTGCCAATGTTCCCACAAGTTTTCCAATATCTAGAGCCCATTCCTTTTGATGTGATTTATTAAATGTAACATCAATCTCCCACCGATGTATTTTTTTCCACTGATGGTAAATAAAATGAAAGAATCCGAGCCTCTATTAAATAATGAAATATTGCTCTAGAAATGGTTAGAGCTGTGGTAAGTATATATGTCCCTCGCTGATGATAACAGAGAAAGGTTAAAGTGATTTATTCATTTTCTGTATTCTCTGAAATAGATATCAGTAAGGGGGAATCAATCACAATATGTCTTATCAGGGATGTGGGTGTTTTTGTTCACACCACTTGACACATTTAATAGTAAATTGTTGTCATCACACGTATATTAAAAAGTACTTAAAGAGATAGAAGCAGCTGGTAGATACATATGTAATGTGGCCTACTGAAATAACGACTTCAAAGAGCTTTTTTGCTTCTCTTTCTGTTTCAAGCGGGAAGATTTCCACCGTAACTATATACTGAACAGCAGGTCTGACATAACTCTTAAAGTAGGTGTATTCATATGAGTAACTAAATACGAGGGTTTTATTCTGTGTATTCTGTCGTCAGCATCGGCAGAGTACCGCCATCTGTAGCTGGTGCAGCAAACGACACACTCGGAAACCACAGACCATAAAATAATTAAGGAAACTGCATTGGAAAACACAGTTAGAGTAACCATTAATTCTACTATCTAATAGATGTCGCTGCACCATAATGGCGGTAAATTTAAATGCAACAAAATACACAAAGAATAAAAAGTGTTTCATAAGTAATAGATCACAAAACATCTATTAATAGTTTAAGTTAATCATTGAAATTAACGTGAACCATTAACAGCTGTTCTATGACACATTATGAAACACTTTAATTATCACTTGGTTAAATAAAAAAGTTAAAGCAGTGATACTTAAATGTGTGACAAATATACAAATTCATTTTGTTATGAATTCGAAAATATTTATGTATCAAAAAAATTTACAGAGAGACTTGTAATTATTATTTTTTAAACAAACCATTAAAAACTGCAAATTTTAAAGAATTTGAAAGAATTATTTACCTGCCCTTATGTAAAATGCATTGCACAGAGACTTGACAAAAATTATGGTTAAATACATTTGTTTCTAAGTAATTGGTTTTCATCAGTACGATGTAATATACTACACTTATAGCACTTAAAGCAAATAACAATTTTAAATATATGCATTTCGGTTTTTTAAAAGGTGGAGGTGAAAAAATCATCCTAAATTGAAGTTCGGCAGCTCGTACTATGAAAATTCTGTAATGTTACGTTAACAAATTGTTTTGCTGAATGTTGGATACTATCCGAGGATTCCGAGGTGATATTATTACAATTAATAGGTGAACTTGTAGTTGATCCTAAAAATAA
>NW_019419809.1:5279-7667 GCF_000390285.2 Anoplophora glabripennis
ATTATTTTTTAAAGAAACCATTAAAAACTGCAAATTTTAAAGAATTTGAAAGAATTATTTACCTGCCTTTATGTAAAATGCATTGCACAGTGACTTGACAAAAATTATTGTTAGATACATCTGTTTCTAATTGGTTTTCATCAGTACGATGTAATATACTACACTTATAGCACTTATAGCAAATAACAATTTTAAACATATGCATTTCGGTTTTTTAAAAGGTGGAGGTGAAAAATCATCCTAAATTGAAGTTCGGCAGCTCGTACTATGAAAATTCTGTAATGTTACGTTAACAAATTGTTTTGCTGAATGTTGGATACTATCCGAGGATTCCGAGGTGATATTATTACAATTAATAGGTGAACTTGTAGTTGATCCTAAAAATAAAGTTGGCACAGCACTTCCTATTACTGCTTTTTAAACATTTTTTACTCAAATTGGTCTTCTCAAAAATAATGATGTGTGATTCTATCCACAGTAACTGTCTGTCTTTTGTAATTCTGAAAAAACTTTTATTTCTATAGAACGTATTACAGATATTCATATAGTATGAAATGCTTTTGCAATTTGGAGCACATCATTGACGTTTAGTTGTATCAGGTACTCATTTTGGATAAAAAAACGATTAAAAAACAGTAAGGTAGTTCAGACAATTGATTCAATAAATCCCTTATTATATTAATCTAAAACAAAACATGTTTATTAATGCATAAAAGGCGGCAACCTACCTGAAGTCCTGAAGATAAACTATAACCTCAAACGTCAAACATTCTACGTTGATTGAAATATTTCAGTCAACGCATTATATTTCTGTTGGAAGATTGGAATTCCAGATTCGATCTGTGGTTGCAGATTTCTGTTTAACAATTTCTATAAAGGACAATGTTTTGCTGCACCAACGTGAGATGGCCTCAGTGAATGCATGCTCCGTCCGCCCTATCCAATAAAAGCCTCTTCTTTATTTACTCTTATGGGTATATCTTTCCTCCAATATTTAATTTTACATAATTTTAAACAATGTTCTTTACTGTCAGTTAGAACTACTGTTAATTCTGAAATGGCAGATGCGTTTTGTTGGATTGATTCTGGAATTGAATTATGCAGAATGGGTGTTTTATTGCAAGGATATTCTGAATCCGGTTGCAACTTTTGCTTCTGTGGTTTGAAGCGGAATTATTAGAATTAAGTGGTGGGGAGATCAAATTTGCGAGGTTACTCAGCTGGTGTAGCATTGGCCCGTTAAGATTCGGCATCTGTCTAATGTCAGATTCGATTCGAATTGTTTTATTGATAAATGTCATTCTATAGAATCCAACAAAACGCACCTGGCTTTTTCTTAATTTTTCATATTTAGATACATCATTTTCTGTCTTCTATTTCCATCTTCATTTACTCTCTTTTTTTTAGTTCCATATTTTCATTTATAGGTTATAGGTTATAGGTTATTTATATTTATAGGTTATAGGTTATTTATAGGGTTATAGGTTATAATGCACCAAAATAACAATGACTTAAAAGTGGGATTCCTCAAAACAGCTTTTAGGTAGATCAAAATTAGTCGAGCCACCATAAAATACTTTTTAAAATATCAAAATATGTCAAAATACATATAGTCCAGGCGATAGAGCATTCTAGGCGTTTGTATTTGAAGTCATCAATTTTGTTGTACAGAAAAATCCAAAATATTATGTAGAACAACAATTCGAGTTTGCGTATTCCAAAAAAACATTGCTAAATTCCGAGAAACAACAAACATACAAAAAGAACGAATGACCCTTTTTGACATATTTTTCAATGTAACATTGAAAGTAAAAATAATTCTCTACTTTTTTTGTTTATTTGACGATTTTCTATAAAGTTACAACAACTGCGAATCAAAAAAGTTGAAATAGTAAATTGTTGTCATCACACGTATATTAAAAAGTACTTAAAGAGATAGAAGCAGCTGGTAGATACATATGTAAAGTGGCCTTCTGAAACAACGACTTTAAAGAACTTTTCTGCTTCTCTTTCTGTTTCAAGCGGAAAGAGTAAGATTTTCACCGTAACTATATGTACTGAACAGCAGGTCTGATATAACTATTCAAGTAGGTGTGTCTTTCCTCCAATATTTATTTTTACATATTTTAAATAATGTTTTTACAGCCAGTTAGAACTACTGTTACTTCTGAAATGTCTTTTTCTTCATTCTCCATATTTAGGTACATCATTTTCTGTCTTCTATCTCCACCTTCATTTACTCTCTTTTTTCTAGTTCCATATTTTCATTTTCATCACTCCTAGATTAGGTTACAATGCACCAAAATAACAATGACTTAAAAGTGGAATTCTTCAAAACAGTTTTTAGGTAGATCAAAATTAGTCGAACCACCATAAAATACTTTTTAA
>NW_019419810.1:0-7672 GCF_000390285.2 Anoplophora glabripennis
TTATACCAAAGACCCCTATTAATTTTCATCGGAGAATCGCCCCTTGAATTTTTTCGGTGTTATTTAGACACACCCTGTATATGATTTCAAGTGATTTTGATAAATTAAATTTAGATTAAACTTATAGGTCAGTCATTATAGTTTTTTTTCGGGAAAAAAATACTATTAGAAGTTTCTCTGTAGAATATTGTTCAGAAACGTCTTATAAACAAAATATCAAAAAATCAACTCGAGACTAGTTGGGAAACTTTGTTAAAACAATGGTCAAAGTTATGGAAAAGTGTTTTTTTGACTTTCGTAAGAAAACAGTTATTCATAGAGAAAAACGGTATTAAATAAATCTGTAAAATAAGACAAGTCCGATTAAATTCCGATAATTTGTAATTCAAGATTTTTGAGGCTTTTTACACCCTTAATAAGTGGTAAAAATTTCTGCCCGAAAGCTTAATTGGTTTGGCGTTGGCGGCATTTGTTATCTAAGAAGATGCTATTTTCAATTCACTTTTCCCAAGCTCACAGACGCTGTAGAGTTTCGATCATTAGTTGTTTTTGTACCTAAATAGTTGTATTGACATATGCATTTACTGAGAATTTAATTTTTCAAATTTAATTTGTTTAAAAATGACTGAAAAAATGTTAATATTTATTAAATTGTTAAGATAGGTAATTATTATAAAATAAAATAGTAACCTCTATAGTTTAGTTAGTACTATTTTTCTTCGAATTTAAAAAAAAATCGTTGCTCTAAGTTGATTAGGAACTGATATATATTTTTTTTTTTAATCGCAGTGACCTTAATTATTAATATTAAGAGCCGCAATTTGGACAGAATATACATTAAGAGCTATATTTTCATGTCCTACATTAACATTAAGGTGAATTCACTGCAGGACTTGTCTCATTTTTATAGGCTTATTAAATAATATAATAGTTTTTTATGTGAGTCAAAAGAACACTTTTCCATAACATTTGACCATTGTTTAAACAAAGTTTCCCAACTAGCCTCGAGTTGATTTTTTGATATTTTGTTTATAACAGGTTTCCGAACAATATTCCGCAGATAAACTTCTAATAGTATTTTTTCCCGAAACAGGCTGTTTCATGTCTATAATGACTGGGCTATTATATTATTTACGTATGAAGAGTTGAATTAAACAATGATTGAACAATAAGTCACCAAAACAGCTAAAAAGATGGAATTAAATTATTTAATTATTATTATTAGAATTACTTATTAATAATCATTTGGAAAATTAAATTAAAAAAATTTATATTGTTATTAGATGTAAGAACCTTGTAAATTATAAAAATTTTTGTATGATAACGGAGTTTTAAGTATGAATTTTGAAAAAAAAAGGAAGAAGGTGGTGGAGAGATGTCAAGATATTTTTTTTTTTGACAGAAGGTTGATAATTATAAGAAAATATACGGATATAGTCAGAAAAATATTAATCTGCTGTTACAACATACATTGCTGGAGGAAAATTAGAAAGAATCATTGTAGTCAACATATACAGGGTGGTCCGAATTTTATGCAGGAAACTTCGAGGGCAGATAGATCTCGTTAAAATAATAGGTGTTTGTCTTATAAACATAGGTCTGGAACGGACTCGTTTTAGAGATACAGGGCGTTGAAGTTGTTAAAAAAAATAGATTTTTTGTTAATATCCGGAATCTATTAGCCGATCTCAATAAAATTTAGAACAGATAATATATGATATTCGGCCTTGTATTCCCTAAAATATGAGCTCTAAAGGTTCAACCAGTGGTGTACAACTGGACAGGGTCACCCTCTTTTTTATAGAAAAACCTACGCCACTGTATTTTTTACAAACTGTTGTAACGGATTTATATTCTAATGCACAAAATACATAAAAAAAGTAACTTGAATTTTTTCCCTAAAGTTGACCGTTCTCAAATTATTCATACCAATACAATCCCCTTGTGGCAGACAATTCTAACCATAATATTACAAGAATATTTATGTTTATGCTTAAAAGCAAGTGCAATTTGTAAGCACATCAACAACATTCTTTACACTCGTCGCTTTCATGTTTTTGGATTAAACGATATTTGGAAAATCACGACGACGTGACGCAATGAAAGGCACAGAAATTAAATTTTAAGAGCATTTGAGGACGATCTTCGGCAAAGTACACGGAGAACGTCTCAGAAATTTGGGGTGAGTAAATCGAAGTTCTACATAAGGATGGTAGAAATCCGTACCATTTACAACCTGTGCAAAATTTACTTCCGGGAGATGCAAAGAGACGCCTGAATTTTTGTTAGTGGTTGATAAAATCACAACATACTCCAGAATTCTTACTAGAAATACTTTGGACCGATGAGGATATGTTCACAAGGCGAGAGGTAGTGACTTTTCACAATATTTGGTCACAAGAAAATCCTCATGAAATTCGGACAAGGTCTTTTCAACACGAATTTTTTGTGAAAGTGTGACTCGGAATAATTCGGACCTTTCTTCGTGCCACCCCATCTAAATTCCCAGTCATTTTTAAACTTTCTAGAAAATAATCTTTTTATATTATCAGAAGATGTTTCATTAAATATACTACAAAATAACTGGATATAAATGGATGGTGCTCCTGCACATTTTATGAGAATAATACAAGAATGGCTTAATGAAAATTATATGGGGCGATGGATAGGTTGAAAACCAAATGCCAATGTCAATCATAATGCAGAGGGTCCAGTGTCTTGGCCAGCCAGATCGCCAGATCTAAACCCCCTTGACTTCTATGTTTGGGGTTACTTATCTGAAAAATAAAGTTTACTCTACTTCTATAGATACAAGACCACAACTACTGTAGAGAATAGAAGACGGGTGTAATGAATTAAATGAAAACCACCACATGATATAGCTTCAATTCGTTCCATTAATAGAAGATGTATGGATGTGGATAGTTCGTATTTTGAACAATTATTGTAAATACGTAACGTTTATTTTGTTTAGTTGTTGTTACTTGGCAAATGTATTATTTATTATTATTTTGATTCAAATTGTTCTGATTTGTAAAGATAGTGCATTGGGCCTCCAGGGGAAACTAAAACACATTAGGAACACTACCTCACAGGTGACGTGGAAAGAATTGTGTTGATGTGTTTACAAATTGCAATTAGAGTTTAAAATATTATTAAGAATGTATGCGTTTATTGATGGATATCAATAAGGTTTGACATAAGCCTACTTTGAGAAAAGTCTTATTTTATACACCGTAATATTGTAATTTCAATTCAATTAAAAGCCTGTTTTCTCGAAAACATTAGGAAGTTTTTGTACATTAGGAATTGGAGCCCGAATGGTAAAAAACCTAATCTTAAAAAAAATTAGAACTTAAAATCTAATATGAATGTAGTATAACTAGCGCCCTCTATAAAATATACTAAACATAGGTAATTAATAATGTATTTGACATCCTTAAAAAACCCCGGAATACCAAATTTCATAAAAGTATTTCGCACCGTTTGGAAATTTTCGTAAAAATTATATTTAAAAGATTTTATTTTGTCGCTCTGTATCTCGAAAACAAGAGAAGATAAGACATATAGTGCAATTACGGGAGGTCTTACTATACCCTGTATAAGGCGCTGTACCTCCTCTCGTTCTTCTATCTTAATATAGATTATAGCCGGCAATACCCCGGCTATAATAGACGACACTAATTGTAACAAGATTTCGCAATGTCGCCAATATAAATCGAACTAGAATTTAGTTGTTTACCAAATCTTATTGTTTAAATTTAGTTGGTATCAATTGAGTCACACTAGTTTCTGGTGGAAGTAAAATAACCTCACTTTAAATAAGGTTCATTTGTTTATTTTTTAATAGTTATGGATTATAAAAAACTTAAGGAAAGTGCCATTCGTTCATATTTTTATTTGTTTTGTTTTTTTTACAGCTACATTGATTATAATGAAAGCGTCTGCAACTTACATATCGTACATTTTTTATCATTAAAAGAATTGTTTTTTTTTGTTTCCCTATTTTACTATGTATATTTTGAATATAAGACAAACATATAAATATTGTTTATATATAATTTTTTTAATTTCCGCATCTACACTCTACGTCTTGAGTATATTGATTTATATTTTGTATAATTTTTACCAAATGTTATTGCTTTTGTTTACATACATTGGCTTTTCTGTTATCATCAGAAAAAATCATTAGTAAACAGTTTGTATAGCAATAAGTCTAGAATTTATGTAAATGAATCTAAATAAAAATCTATTATAAGTCTTCTAATATGCATTTAATATTACACTTATTCAAAAAAAAATAGAGCGGTGTTATCAGCCAGGGGTTGATTGTTGTGAAATCATTGTCAAACTGCAATTACTGATCCTTCGGATCTATTCATCTGCACTGCCCTCTCATTTTTTCTTCATCGACCTTTTAATTCCTGATACCGCACAATTGTTGTTTTACCTAAGTACATTAACATTTTTAGGTATATATTAAGATAATCATTAAGGAATATTGCCACGGTAAAAAAAAATATACCTTGTGAATTCTTTCTAACCTAAAAAAATATTTTGCTGTTGATTGAAATATTCTCTCAATATTTCAGTCAAAGTTTTTAGTCTTTAATACTTATTGCACCAATTCACTTACCTTTAATAAACCTATTTAGCAAAATAAACTAAACAATATAATACTATTATAACTTGGTAAAAGTTAGTAGTTTAGCAGATGACTTTTTGTGATTTTAAAATTAGTATTTGTGGAATTGTACGTTACATTTACATAAAAAAAAACAAGAAAAAGTACCCCCGCGACACTAATTTGATATTAAACTGACTTTGGTAAGTAACTAGATATGTTAAGTTGGCAACGCTGCGAAATCTTGTTACAATTAGTGTCGTCTGGCTATAATCCGGGCGAATTAGACCAAACACATGGCTGTTTCAAAAATCGGGCCTAAATCGAATTTTATGGGCTTACAATTAAGTAAAAAATATACAGAATAAAAGCCTAAATTTGTGTATTTGTAGAGGTCGAGATATTGTTTATAACAAAAGAAAAAAAACTATTACTCTTTTCAGTTTTCCGCTTATATCTCCGAAAATAAGCCTCTCATCGACATGTGATATTCTTATCGATTTTCTTCCTGAGGAAATTTGCTATAAAGGTAGGCTTTTGCGGAAGCTCGCAAATATTTTTTTACATTACAAAATTAGCAGTGAAAAAAAATGTGCAAAATTTTCAGAATTAAATAAAAAGAACAAATTTGACTGAAATTGGATGAAACTACAGGAAAAGATAACCGTTGGGGTGCTCAACAAATACCCGCAATTCGGACCCCGAATTTCAAAATGGCGGCCTATTGCAAAATTATAAAGTTGAAAACGTAACCGCGTATATTTTATGCCCAAGTCAACATATCGAAATTTTGTTCGAGGTTCGAAAGGTAATTACATTAACCGTATTCTGTAACTCCTAATAGAATAGAAATGTATAAAATCGAATCGAGATCAACCCATCAAATCGGAATTGGGCAACATCGGTATACTATAACTTGTTTCGATGTCTACTATCGAAGTTGGTAGAAATCGACGTCGATCGGTCAAACTCTGTCGAAGTGGTAGTTTTAGATATCGAGATCGGGTCACGCATGCGTTGTTGTGTTAGATGTGTCAGTTTGAGTTAAGCATAACCCCACAACCCACAATACAATCAATTTTTTTCCTTTTCGTGTTTTAAATCACAGAACTATAAAATATTTGTACGTCTTTACGTACGTGTATAAGTATATTTTTTATTTATCTAATTTGTGCATGGTTTATAATATTCTCTATCAAAGGGCTTAGTTTTACCATGAAGTAACAATTTGTGCAGCGTAATGAAATCTACCATGTAGTTCAGCTGCTCTGTAGAAGTTTTTTTCTTTATTGGAGTCGGAACTGACATCATTAATATTTTTCAGTACTGACCTTCTCGAAAGATTACAGCAAAATGAATGTATTTTTAAACTAAACTATACAATCTAGTAGGTAGGTACAATTAAATTTACAGAATATGGGATTTCCTATTAAAACACATCTGCAAGTCAACTGTGCGTAAATTCCACTTTTTATACCTGCGTTAAATGTTGTAAAAGGCACATTTATCTTATTTTTACAGCTAATTTGCATATTTCATATTTTGAAATTTCTAACCTCTCTAAATGTCACTTGGTTATTAAAGTGTATAATCGCAGGGCAATGCATTGTTGCCATTACGTTAAACCGGCATCGAATCGAAGTCTTTTTCTACGATTTGTAACTTCTACGATTTGAGTTACAGAATGCCAACTTTAGGAAACGATCGACGCGAAAGATATTGAACTTTACGAATTGCGAACATTTCGACTCGATTTGAGCATTTAGATGCAAGTTACAGAATAGGGCTGATTATCTCGTGTCTGTGCAAATTTCAGATTTTTAAGTTGCAAAATAAAAAAGTTATTAACAAAAAACCAAAAAAAAAAACGGTGTAACTAGGGTCCTTATCTCGGAAATTTTTTAATACACAGATTTCAAACCAATTGCATCAAATAGTGGTTAAAAAATATGAATTAAGAAAAAAAAAGAGTCTCGATCCGACCAATAGGAGCCGAGATATATTTTTTTTTCATTAAACGGTATTTTGCCTGTTCTATTTAATATTTTGGAATAAACTTGGTCTCGTAAAGTAGAAGACTTTCTTTATACGCTGAAGTTTTTCTGAGACGATTCGACAAAGTAAACATTCGTTAAAGGCAGCAAGATCCGCGCGGATGAGCGGTAGCCAGGAGAGGGGAGAACGCTGTGACGTCATAGTGCCCATGCTGCGCTCGACTTCTCAAAATTCTTACTTAACAAATGGATTGTGGCACTTAGAAAGCAGCTACCAGGATGCTTTCTTTTTAAATCAATTTATTTTTTCCGCTCTTTCGAGTGGTGTAAGCAAAAGTCTGTGAAAGTCATCGCCAGATCCAAAAAAACTACATTTTTATTAACTTTTCGCGTTTTCTTTTGTAATTTCATTGTGCTTTCGATATTTTGTAAGTAAGGGGATCTTTTTACGTATTTAAAAACAAAAGTCAATTATTTCATTGAAAAAAAAAACATGAATGAATGAAAATTTACCGTGCTCAGAACAGGTCGACGTATAAAATATCGTCTCAAAATTAACTGTTACACTTATTGCATAAATTGTGTCTAGAATATTATTGAATGTTACAATATCAACATTACATATAAGTATTGCATTTTATAGTATTTAAATGAACTGTTACATTCAATATATTTTAGACTTTTGCCATTTTGCCACATTCAAGCCACGAGCTCTACAACGTAAACCATTAACTTGAAAAATTCGTCGATGTCTAAACTATATTATACATTAAATATTTATTTTGCTTTTAGTATTTATTTATATATACTTATTCTTTTTTATATTATCCTTTTACTTTAAATTTAATAAAATATGTTCCTCAAACAATGTTGATCTTACAATACAGGCGTTCTGAACACTACATGAAGTGTTCAGTGTTGTAAACCGGGTAACAGATTCGTGTTCAGCATCCTCGAAAATAGGGGGGCAGAAAAAATTTTGTGACGATTTGGGAGGGTGACGGTATAGTAATTTATTACTTACCTTATCATAATAATAAATAATAATAATAAT
>NW_019419810.1:8553-17403 GCF_000390285.2 Anoplophora glabripennis
TACCAGGCGCGTAGCGCGCATGCTCCGCCTCGCTCACCCCACGCGTTCGCTAAACCGAGTAATAGAACGCATCGCCGCTATCTTCTTTTTTTCAATTAAAAAAAATTAAATAGTTGAATTCACTTTAATGTTAATGCAGGACATAAAATATAATGTATACCCCGCCAAATTTCGGCTCCGAGTATTAATAATTAAGGTCACTGCGATTAAATAAATAAAAAATTATCTCAGCTTCTAATCAAGTTAGAACAACGATTTTTTTTATAAATTCGAAGAAAAATAGTACTAACTGAACCTATAGAGGTTACTATTTCATTTTATAATAATTACCTATCTTAACAATTTAATAATAATAATAATAATAATAATAATAATATTATTAATAATAATAATAATAAACAACCACAACAACAACCACAACAACAACAACAACAACCACAACAACATCTTGGTATTTATTTATAAAAACCCCATTAATTATATATCGTTATAAAGAGAATTTCTTTTTTCTTCGAATGAGGCACAAATTCAATATGGCGCCCATAACAACAACAAAAGTTAACTACCACTCAGTACACGTTTTCAGAGATACTTTAATACTGACAGCAAAACTAGATTCTTCATATCATTTAATATCATACTACACACATTTTTGCACAAAAATTTTGAAATACGAGTGAAATTTTTAATTTTCGTAATTTATGAATCCGTGATGGGCATAAAATTCTGCACATTTTTGCTTTTTAACCATTTCTATATACCTTAAAATAAGACAATTAAGCCTGTAAACGTCTAACTTTATCATGGTCTTTTGACTTCTAATTAAAATTATCAAATGTTAATTTTGATGCATTTTACGAAAGAACTTAGGAGTCACAAAAGATTTATTTAGAATTGGATCTCTCTCCTTAGACTTGAGTAATTGATCAAAAGCCTTAGAAAAAAATAGGACAAATTATGTTTTCTTTATCTGTTTTGGCGAAAGCAGTCAAATCTGAAAGTTTGTCGTAAAGTTGCTGTTACACTGGTGTACTTTCAAAGATTAGTATATTATTATATAATTTAACATTAATTCATTAAATCATGCAATTTCTTTTTAAAAAATAATCAGATGTTAGTCGAATAAATGTTCCGTATTTTCAGATCTATTTAATTCTATTTTTTAGATCGACCCTTGTTTGGTTAATGGAAATCCATGCAATAATGGTGCGACATGTGTAGCTTTACAACAAGGTCGTTTTATGTGTGAGTGTTTACCAGGATGGGAGGGACAGTTGTGTGAAAAGAATATTGATGATTGCGAAGAAAAACCTTGCTTACTTGGAGCAAACTGTACAGATATGGTAGCAGATTTTAGTTGTACTTGCCCTACAGGTTTTACAGGAAAGAGATGTCAAGAAAAAATTGCTTTATGTGCGCGAAATCCCTGTAAAAATGGCATATGCGTTGATAGACTATTTGAGCATCAATGTATTTGTAATCCAGGATGGACTGGCAATTCATGTGAATCTAACATAAATGAATGTTTAACAGATCCTTGTGAAAATGGCGGACATTGTCTAGACGAAGTAAATGG
The DNA here is from genome assembly GCF_000390285.2 of Anoplophora glabripennis. Classification (NCBI taxonomy): domain Eukaryota; kingdom Metazoa; phylum Arthropoda; class Insecta; order Coleoptera; family Cerambycidae; genus Anoplophora; species Anoplophora glabripennis. Next base: position 10,130 of record NW_019419810.1, read on the forward strand.
TTATACATGCAGTTGTGAACCAGGATTTACAGGAAAAAAATGCCAGCACACAATTGATTTCTGTTTTTCAAAGCCTTGTCAAAATGGTGCAACGTGTACTGATCTTATAGACAGATTTTCTTGCAAATGTAGACCAGGTTTTATTGGTTTGCAATGTGAAGCAGAAGTTGATGAATGTTTGAGCGATCCTTGCAACTCTTTGGGCACAGAAAAATGTGTGGACTTAGATAATAAATTTTCATGTATTTGTAGGGAAGGATACACTGGACTTCTGTGTGAAACTAATATTAATGACTGTAATTCTGAACCTTGTTTAAATGGAGGCTCTTGCCGTGATGAAGTGGGTTCTTATTATTGTCTTTGTCAACCAGGTTGGACAGGAATAAATTGTGAAACTGATATTGGAAGCTGCCAAACAAAACCATGTCAAAATAATGCTGAGTGTATAAACTTATTCCAAGACTTTTTCTGTGTGTAAGTACTTAGTACATATGTCACATATGAAAACATTACTCAATGTTTTTATCATTTTTTATCTCTTTGTTGATTAAACAATACTTTAAAATTTAGTTACAAATAATAGTGTACATATTGAAATTTATTTGAACAACTTTGTTTATTATGGTTAAAATGGTAGCACTACATAAATCAGAGAAATATTATTTACACAATAACACAACTGCAAATTTACTCTATTTTAATTTTGCTTTAACAAAGCCTTTTATAAAGACATACAGATTTTTTTTTAATTTGATTATAATTATTTCAATATCTTATTGAACCTCAATATTGATGTTTTCGTAAAATATTGTAATCACAAAAAAAAAATTTCTATACTCAATATATTTTGAGAATACCGTTTTGACTCAAAAAATGTTCCATGGATGTTCTAAAGAATCATAAATCACATTCTATCAGGTTAACATAAAAGTTGTCTAGTTTACATGGGATACATGTTAATATTTTCCACATCGTTACAGAAACAAATTGAGAGCAATTAGTTTCACTTTTGGCAGATTTAGACAAACTATTTACAACTAAAATTAAACAAATCTATCGCATGGATTTCTATGGCTTACTTTATCGCTCTCACGTAACTTCTGATAGACCATCGGTACTTTCCTACACTGTAGTGGTGAGAGTTGGTAGAAAGTTCCGCTTTCATCGCCGATGACGTTAGTACCGCCGTGCGCACCTCTATAGATTTGTGGAATAGGGGAAATGGCATAACCTCGAATACGTCACCGGCACCGCTGGGCGCGACTTAATGTTTGCGTAGTAGGATGGTGGGGTAGTCTTATGTTCGTCTATGGTTGCGCCTGTGTTGTTGTATATGCTTTCAGACCTGCGCAACAGTGCACCTCGCATCCTCCACTCACGTCGTTGCTTGACATTTAAAATCTTCACGGTTTCCAATGCTTTCCTTCTCACCAGGTTGTATTGTAAAACGCTATCATTCTCACAAGTACCTACCTTACAGTTGTCTACTGTTTGGGTATGAAAATAATTCAGGCGTGTTTTCAGTTTCTGGAAATATATCGTGTGGTTAGATTTACTCTGATTAGTTGCTGGACTAGACATAATATGATTTTACCCAGTTGCAAAAGTAACGAGCGTTCAAATAAAAACGTGGTCGAAATTGGCTCTGACACATTGGTCGTAAGTAGTAGCTTATAGCGACCAACTTAACCTCATTTCTCAACGAGCTGTATAGCAGCTGTCAGTTTCAATAACGTTAATGACTATATAACTTTATTTTAAAGAATAATCGTGGTAACAATAACAAACAATTAAAGGAGCTGCGGAAAGTGTCCCCCTCCTTGTTATAACAATAAATTAAAGCAGCTGCTGAAAGTGTCCCCCTCCTTGTTCCAAGCACTTTTCACACCTGTTCCTCAAAGAATTAAAGACATTTTCTAAGATGCTCGGGGTATTGTTAATTTCACGAATCTTGTCTATAAGTCGAGCCTGCAGATGGTTTAAATCAGGAATAGGCAGTTCAAAAATAGTGCATTTAAGGTAAGGCCACAAAAAGAAATCACACGGCGTAATATCACATGACCTCGGTGGAAATTCATGTTCAGCATTGAGACTTATTAGTCGATTTTGGAAAACTTCCCTCAACATATTCATCGTCTCGCCTGCCGTATGTGCCCTTGCGCCATCTTGTTGAAAGTAAAAGTTTGTAATTTCGTTAACATTAATACAACGCTGAACTGCACTTTGAAAAATTTTGTACTCAACAACGCCGGGAAATTCAATAGAATACTTCCATATTCCATCAATTTTGCGTCCATTTCTAAAGTAGGACTCTATAATAAACACTTTTTGTTCTAGAGAAAACACCATTTTAAACGCTTTTTAAAACGAAAATATTCAAATTGATAGCGGCGATATAGCGATTTGACAGATGACGTTTAAGTTCATTTGCTATAGGCTACGCCCTACGTCCAAATTTTCAGAACCAACTTGACCACGTTTTTATTTGAACGCTCGTTATAAGGATTATTCTATCCGGTCCAGGTGCCTTAAAGGTGTTAAAAGAGTCAATCGCTCACTCAATTCTTTAATGAGTGGTTCCTCCAAGATTCACTTTTAGCTTTCCTGATCTCTTTATTGTATTCGATTAATGTGGTATATTGTATTTCTCATTTTGCCTCTTTTGAATAGTTTACGTGTTCCTTTTCTCAACTGTGGAAGGTTTTTGTGCAACTAACTTACTTTGCTGGTGGCTCGCCTTCTCAGAAGGTAATTTCCTGATACATGATTATTTCCTCTTGGAGATGCATTGAAACTATCTATATCAGAAATGTGTATTTTATTTCTGATATAGCTTATATTTATTATTAAATCCTCTCTATGTTTCTCTTAATTCGTGTTTCTTGAATTTCAGTATTCTATTGTTGGCTTGTCAATATTTATGATTTTCATTCAGATATGTTCAGAAAACTTAAAAATGACAGATCCTCGAATACTTGCTGTCAAGAGAAACAAAAGTAGATTCATTCCTGTGATTTAGGAATTTCAAATTTTTGAAGATAATACAATCTAAGTCACTCACCTTATTCGTTGATATCACTGCTTCTCTCTAGCGTGATACGCAGTTGAGAGGGGACTTTATTCTTGAATTATAGGGAGTAGAAGGAACGAGAGAAAGGGGGCGTGTTTCTACTAAAACTCATTAGTCGATATTCTTGAATGGTGTTCTATTGAGTAGTGATAGAAGAATCGTTCCCTATTTCTTCTACTGATATTTTCGGGGGAACAGGCAGGGATCATTAAACTTAACCCTATATGTTTTGACATGTTTCACAGATTACGAATTCCGCAATCTATCTGTAATATCTCTAGTTACTGTTTTGTGTTGATATCTTTCGAGAACTTTGAGGAATCGTTCGTATAATTTGTGTTTACTTGAAGGATTATACAGTACATGAATAAAATAATAATAGAATAAAATGGATCTGCCTAATATAGTATTAAAATATTTGTAAGTTCTTCCCAGTTAGCACTCATTTTCTCTCTAGTGGCTGTAGAAGTTCTTCTTGGTTAGAACTTACTGATTTAACTACGGTTTTTTATTAGTTTCCATTTTCTTTCCTTTTTTGACTGCATCTGACACTGACAAACAAATAACAATAACTCTAAATAAAGTAGCACTTATTTCATGACTTACTCATCACTAGTTTTTATTCTGCCGCCTATTTGCTGCTTTTTGATTGGTAGGTACATTTAACAACATTGTTTCTTGTTTTTCACTTTCATGGCTCGATCCCTTTGTGTCGAGAATACAGTATTAATTTTGTTAATAGAACAGTAGTACAGCGAAATTTGAGAACGTTCCCCAGGCAGCATTCTATTCTCTCACAGTCAAGAATCGAGCTCAAGCTGACTTGCAGGTTCGAGATAAATCCAAGATATGCCTCATATCCACTAGGGTCTAGAGACAACTATACACTTTGGTTCGAGGCTGCCGTGAGCATGCTTATTTCTTATATGACATAGTCAAAAATACCTTTAATGGAATCATTTTTAATATTTAAGTAATTGTACGTTTTATATACTTACAGAAAAACCTAATCGGACTTAACCTAATTTATTTTAATTTATTTTTTTATTAAAAATCAACAAAAGCGCGCATATTGGTAGCTTTGAAGCAAAGTGGATTAACTATCTCTAGGCAATATTCTCATATCATCTACTGCTTAGCCCTTTTAGTACTACATAGTATCTAGCAGTTTTCTGTCTTAAAATCTTGATTTTGTGTATAAGGAGCTGTACGTAGGCATACACATTTATACAACCTTAAAAATAACTAACAATGTGTTCAACTTATTTAGAAATGAAATATTTATATGGTAGAAGTTAGAACACTAGAATTGCTGTTAATTTCGGAGATATAATAATTTTTGAAGTCAGTATAAACCCTTTTTGCAAAAAAATGTCAATCAACGCAAAAGGGATGAGATTTATGTTACGATATTTTAAATACTTACTCATAAACTTGAAAATATTAACATGTTAGCTCCTTTATATTGCTTCCTGTAGATTATATAATATTTCTTGTAATAAATTTTGGGAACAAATTCCTAAAAATCTAAGTGAGCTATATCTACATTTTCGATACTATACTGTAGCTAAACATATTTTGTCCTCTATACGTTTATACTGAATCTTATGGTTTCTATTTCTTACATTGCACGCAGTTGCCCTTCAGGAACTGATGGAAAACAATGCGAGACCGCACCAGAGAGGTGCATTGGAAATCCTTGTATGCATGGAGGAAAGTGCCAAGACTTTGGATCTGGTCTTAACTGTACTTGTGGTGATGGTTTCAGTGGAATTGGCTGTCAGTATGAATATGATGCATGCACAGCAAATGCTTGTAAAAATGGAGCTACTTGCAGTAATGATATATATGGATTTAAATGTATTTGCCCACCTGGTTTTACAGGCAAATATTGTGAAGAGGATATAGTTGATTGCAAAGAAAATTCTTGCCCACCAAGTGCGACATGTGTAGATTTAACTGGAAAATTTTATTGTCAATGCCCGTTTAATTTAACTGGTGAAGACTGTAGGAAAAGTAAGTAAATTTGCATATATTTATGTATTTATATTATTTAATTTTTTTGTTCTCTCCAGCTATATCTGTTGACTATGACTTATATTTTACTGATGCAACACGAAGTTCTTCGTCTCAAATTATACCATTTTATACAGGATCTAAATCAAGTCTTACAATTGCTATGTGGGTACAATTCACTCAAAAAGATGAAAATGGTATATTTTTTACATTATATAGTGTTTCGTAAGTGTTAATATTCATAATATTTAATAAAAATTATATTTAATCAATTTCAGTTCAAAATATGTTGCAAATAATAGAAGACCAATTATTCAGGCCCATTCGAGTGGAGTACAAGTATCTATATTCCAGGATATACAAGATGTTTATTTAAGTTACCGGGACTATACAACAATAAATGATGCTCAGTGGCATCATATCGCCATTGTTTGGGATGGAGAAAATGGTGGAGAACTTAAACTCATTACAGAAGGCCTGATAGCTAGTAAAGTAGATGGATATGCTAGTGGCCGTAAATTACCTAACTAGTAAGTGATTTTTGTGAAATACAAAGTATATTCTAAATTTATGTCACAATTTCATGAAATTGTCTCTTGGATATTTTTAAATAAAAAAGCTTTAATGAACTAAGGATCTAAAGGGGATTTTCGAGATACGTTGTATAAAATTTCAGATATTTGATTACATTTTATTTAAAATAGTATTTCGAACAAACCACGCATTCACATACACATTACAGGGGTCTCTTTAACTATTTACATTCGTATAACATCTTACCCCCCTTAACTATTTTATTTTTTGAGTTAAATAAAAATAGTTATAATAAATGTTGTAGGAAATCTTTCCGAGTTTAAAAAGTTTATTAAAACAAAAATTATACAGGGCGTTCCAAAGACACGAACCAAACGTATGTTTTTTTTTTAAATGGAACACCCCATCTATTATTCGATTTTCGGAATCTGCTTCTTCCTGATTCCAACAATACAATTATAATATTTATAATAATATTATATGTTTTATTAATTTATATTTGATTATATATAATAATAATATATATAATTTATATTTGATTTTATCAATACTTACTCATTTTTAATATCGTCTTAACAATAACAATAATAACAGTAATATGTTATTAATTATTTGTTCGGTCTTTGCCTTTTATTGGGCGCCTTTATATTTATAATGTAATATATTTTTTAATAAATAAATAAAATTTCAAAATGCTCTTAATAAATATAAACAGTATATTAACAATATATTTTTTTACATATAATAAATCAAATAAATAATCATTTAAATTAATGGTTTTTCCTTGGAAAATTAAATTAATTATTTATTAACTAAACTATATTAACAAAATTTGGTTTCTCAAAAACTGTGTAGCTATATGATTTCAAAATTTAGAAATTACTACCAAATTTTGTTAATTATTATTTATATTCTATATTTTATCTACATTAAATTTAAAAGGCTTTATCTAACTAAAAGTGACGTTCATTAGCACTAACGATTATTTAACTTTTAGGATTGTTCTATTTTGACGTATTAAACAAATGTTTATTCACTTACGAATTCTGTCCAACGCTTCATTGAGTCCATGTTTCTGTTTTCCTTGTATCTTATTAGAACTGCCAAATCTTGATTATAATGTTATATTAACTGGTATTTTTCCTTTGGAAAAGTATTTGGTTGACAATGGATTGATTTTCACTGATTATTTTATATTTTATATCTCCAATTAAATTAATTTCTGTCAGATTGCTATGACATCTCAGCACTCCCTTTTTTTATAAAAGAAAACAATAATTCCACCCCCGTTGCCATACTAAATTTTTATATACAGGGTGGGCCACCAGTAACGCCTCGGTCGCTAGAGACCAAACGGCAAATGTTATAGAAACATGTTTAGGTGGGTATATGTAGGTTGATTACGGCTACAATTTAAAAATATTTTGAAATATACAGGGTGTCCAGGAAAAGCGTACCATATCAAATTTATGTATTTTTAAATGGAACACCCTGTATTTTACTGCATTTTTGAAAGCACCGTAAAAAAATATGTAAACTTTATTAAAGATTCTGCATACCTAGGACTTACAGTTTGTGAGATATTTCAATTTTAGTGAAAATGCAGGCATAGCGTAGAAATTTAATATTAGCAATAAAAAAATATATTTTAGGA
>NW_019419810.1:21876-23561 GCF_000390285.2 Anoplophora glabripennis
AAACCTCATTAATTAGGGGGGTGGTCAAATGCCAACCGGTGTCAATCTCTCACATTGACCCAAGCCAACATACTTCCACCCTACCTACCTGCACAGAGGGTGCCAATCCTCCGTACAAGCATAGCTAATCTACGGTCTACCGGCCGCGGGAATCGAACCCGGGCAGAAATTTGCAACCGATTTAAGTACTGACGCCTTAACCCGTGCGGCTATCGACCGACCTTATATTAATTATAATTAATTATATTAATTATTAAGAATATTAATTATATTAATTTCTGTCAGATTATAATGACATCTCAGCACCCTTTTTTTAAATAAAATCAATAATACCATCCTCGTTGCCATACAAAGTTTATATATATATATACAGGGTGTGCCATTTAATACTCCCGCTGGTCAATATCTCCGAAATGAAGAAATTTATTTTAGTTCCGCAAATTGGGGTTGTTAGGTCCCTCGAATATCTTCAAATTGTAGTTATAATTGTTAGTTCAAATCTTTCTGTATAGATGGCGTGGCGATACTAAAACCTTTTCTGTTCCCTGGAACGTAGAAATACAGTCTATCTGAAAGATCGTTAAATTTTAGTAATTTTTGTAACCTATGACCAGTAAATCTTGTAATATATCGATATTTTGTAACAAACAAAATACATTAAATTTTTGTAAAATACTTACTAACATTAGATTAGTTTAAAAAGAAGCTTCATTACACACAATAAAAACATATAAAACCTCAATGATGATTATTAAAAACAAAGTTAAAATCGAAATTCATGTGGACAGACATAAAACAATTTCAGCCGTTACTGACGTTTGAATACAAAATCCAAAAAGAAAACAGAGAAATGTGATATTATTGCCAGCCTTGACTCTGGCGGCAAATTTGAATTTTGCAAAGAACTTTTTTCAATCTCAATTTTTAAAATGTAAGTATAAATTTTAAGTTATTAATGTCTGATTTTTTATTTAAATTATTTTTTTCGGCGTTAATATGAAACATTTCTAAAAAAGTTCTTTTAAATAAATTTTCTTCACTGTGCAAAACTGTGACATTGTCATAATTCATGCGGTGTCCTGATTCTACAACGTGCTCAGATAAACCACAAGATTTTTTATTAAGTCTACAGTCACTTTTATGTGACGTAATACGCCCTTTTAGGGTTCTAGAAGTCTGACCTATGTAAGATTTATTACAGTTATGACATGGAATTTTATAAACTACATTGGATTTTTCAAGAGTTTTAACAGAAGATTTAATTTTGGAAAATAATTCAGAGCCAGTTTTGATATTTCTATTTGCAAACCGAATATTTAAATTTTTAAAAACATTTATTAATTTTGGAGTTGGTAATTGTATAAAAGGTAAAGATTTATAATAATTTAATAATCATCATTGATGTTTTATGTTTTTATTGTGTGTAATGAACCCTATTTTTAAACTAATCTCATGTTAGGAAGTATTTTACAAAAATTTAATGTATTTTGTTTGTAATATCAATTTATTATAGATGTCTTGAAAAAGGAAATAAAAATTTCCGAAAGCTCGACGATATAACGAAGAGTGTTTATTTTTATTCTTGGCCACTTCACTTTTTTCCGACTGCAACCCTAAAATACTTTTTCAACGTTTGTATCAACTAGTCAGTCGTGACTACCCTTTTGCTTATATATATATATATA
>NW_019419810.1:23794-26203 GCF_000390285.2 Anoplophora glabripennis
TATATATATATATAAGTTATATAGGGTCAACTACCTGTAGAGTTAAGGAAATGGGAGCATCGACATTGCTAACATGAGCTGGACAGCCTAGGAATGCCGTGTCATCAATTTTGGACAAGTGGACGGCAATAGCCATTTTAATCAGTCTGCATTAGAATCTGACACTGTAATTATCATTCAACAATAAAATTTAATTTTAAAAATTATTTTTTAAAAAGACCGAAACAGTAATCGGAAATTTAAGTGGCGCAGTCGGTAGGATTGGTCAATCGGTATTAAGGAACATAATATCGGTTCGTTTCAACGATTTATTGACCATCCAAACAAAATTCGGACTTTTGGTGACTTAATCGCGAGTTACGAAACTGTTCCGAGCAAAGTGTAGAAGTGTCCAGCTAGGTGAAAGGGAGAGTAGTCTAGCGAGAAGCAAAAAGCAGTTCTGAGAGAATATCAGCACACTTTTTGGGACCAAAAACTACATGGATATCCGGATGCTGTTACTGTAAGTACACGAATGTCTTATAGAGGTCAACTTGAATATAATTCAGAAAACTCCGAAGATTCTGATTCATTCTCACCCACACTAAATCGTCTTAGGTTCCAATTAACAAATTTTAATTTTAACAGTCAAAATAATTCAACAAACATGACTGAACCTGGTACAAATGTATTACCTGTTCTAAAACAAGAGTATCTAAATATGATACCAGAATTTAACGGACAAACCGAACTTTTACCAAGGTTTATAGAAATAAGTGAAAAATTAGTAAAAAAATTTTACAACACTGCTGATCAAACAGACTTTCAAAATGAATATTTGATGTCTAGCATCTTAGCAAAAATTAAAGGCGAAGCCGCTATAAATATTTCATCTTGTATAATAAGTACAGTATAATCCCTCTTAACCGGCTTCGTATTAACCGGCCGACAGATTAACCGGCCTGTTTACTTACAAATACACGACGACATTCTTAAGACTATACGCAGGCGCGCACATAGTGGGGCGCACAGAGTGGGGCGCGGTAGTACATAATGTGCATATTTGTTAAAAGTTTTGATCAGTCAACTGTTGTATTCGTGTATCACTGTGTTATTCTCGTTTTCGATGAGTGCAAAGCGTAAACGAGTTGTAGTTTCGATGGACATGCGTCTTAAGGCGCTAAAACGGATTGATAATGGTGAATCCGTGGCAAAAATTTGTGCTGAACTTAATGTTGGAAAAAGCACTGTAAACGACTGGCGAAAAGAAAGGCGTTCCATCGAGGATTTTTGTTCAAAAATGGAATCGGATAAAAATCTGTCAAGCCGTTGTACGAAAAAAAAAACCGTTTTGCGAGATTGTAGATGAAGCTTTGTGGATATGGTTTATTCAAGAACGTCGAAGGGGTACACCGATTGGCGGCCCAATTTTGAAAGAAAAAGCTTTGGTTATTCACAAAAAAATTGAAAACGGAGGCGAATTTGTTGCAAGCGATGGTTGGCTTAACAGATGGAAGAAGCGACATGGAATTCATTTCGCACATGTAAGTGGTGAAAAAATGTCTGCCGATATTTCTGGTTCAACCGATTTCCAAATTAAATTCCTGGAAATGGTGGAAAGAGAAAAATTAACTCCTGAACAAGTATATAACATGGATGAAACAGGAATAAACTTTAAAATGTTACCAGAAATAACTTTTCTTAGCAGTCACGAAAAGTCGGCTCCTGGTTTTAAGAAAAATAAAGAACGTATTACAGTAGCGGTTTGTTCAAATGCAGCAGGTACTCATAAAATACCTCTTTTCGTCTTTAGTAAATCGGCTAAGCCACGTGCGTTCAAAAACTTGAATCCATCGTCCCTCCCTGTGTACTACAGATCACAAAAATCAGCGTGGATGAGCACAGACTTGTTTAAAGAGTGGTTTAATATAGAATTTGTTCCAAAGGTAATAGGACATTTAAAGAATATAAACTTGCCTATCAAAGCAGTCCTAATTTTGGACAATGCACCAACTCAGCCTCAAGACCTGACCTGTCATACAGCTGACATAAAAATAATTTACCTTCCTCCTAACGTGACCAGCTTAATACAACCCATGGACCAAGGGGTGATTGAAAGCTTAAAAAAACGGTACAGACGTAAACTTGTTTCCGAAATTTTGCAATATTCGGAAAGTGAAGACAAGGGCCTTCTGGAAATCATTAAGAAAATCAACATTAAGGATGTGATCTACATGTTAGCTATGGCCTTCCAAGAAATGCCTTCCGCTACATTCGTAAAATCTTGGCGAAAACTTTGGCCAGACATCGAGAAACTTGTTGCGAATGCGAATCCTTCAGGGGGCGAGGAAGTAGAAAACGAATCCATTCTTCAAGATCTTCAAAAGTTATCGGGTAACGACACAATGCAGCCAGAAGATGTAGAGAATT
>NW_019419811.1:0-7630 GCF_000390285.2 Anoplophora glabripennis
GGGCAAAAACACCGGCTTTTCCTTTTTTTCCAAGGAAAAAATTAGAAAAAAATGGCTACATTGAAAGGAAATCGAACATATCGTCTAAGATTTTGCAAACATTGACTAATTTTAGAAATCGAAAGTATATTTTTTGTGTATATTTGCTGAAATATTCCCATTAAATTCAGTAAACAGCTGCACACAAACCTGAAGAACTTACAGATTTCCTCCTGCACCACGTTTCGATTTTTTATCGCATTAAAAAAATTTCTGGTTTTATTTAAATAAATGCGATAGGCATTTTTTTAATTCCAACACCCTGTATCTCCTAAACCAATGGTTTTAAGACCTTGGTTTATTAAAATGATCTAAGGACAATCTCTTGAAATTATCGCATAGACTTAGAAAAGATCCTGTTTAACCAGATCTCATTAAAAAACAATAAAAAAATATATTATGGATTTTGATCAGAAATGAAAATACAAAAGTATAAAAAAACATAGGTATTTTATGTTAATTTTACTAAAAATCCGACGTTTCGGGTGTTACCAAGGATCCTCAAATCACTTTTCCTTGTTTCATCCCGTTTTATCTAACCGCCTTTGACTTAAAATGTTTAACCATCGATGATAAAAACGTGTGGGTGCAGCAATCCTTTCAGATTTTTACACAACCTCCGCCGGTCTGCCAGGCATAATAAACCTCATTTATATTAATAATATATAAGGTTTTTATGGGTCCCCCGACGACCGCGTTAAGGCCTTGAGTACATTATTCAGTAGACAAATACCGCGTCGCGAGACCGCCGACTAAAAACTCTATTCAAGATATTCCAACAGAATTTCTTTTATTTCTTTTATTACTTTGTGTTTAGATAAAGGCACCGCGTCAAAACGGGGTGAATTATGACTCGGAGTAGAATAACGCAAAGCGGATTTATTGTCTGTTAAATGCCTCGTTTGCATCGCGATACTTTCGCGCTGGAATTAATCCTGGAATTAAGACAGGCATTATCCAAGACCGGAAGAATAAACACAATGTTGTATAGCTCTAATTCCACAAATTTCACTCATTTGTTTAACAACGTGACACAAGGAGAGAAAGATGTTGAAGATGCTCATGCAATTGGGTGTTTGCCACCCTTTTAAATACGTTCATTTTTTGGTGTAATCTTTTGCGAAGAAACCCCATTATTATGAACTATTTAGCTCTCAGCAATATGGATTTCGCAATAATTTATCTACTGTTTTTGTGATAGACCGTCTGGTATTCAAGTTTTCGCCTAGCTTTCCAATCAGAACCATGTAGCCGTCTCCAATCATTCTACGCAGGGAGACCTAAACTATCCTCCACAGGAAGCAGAGGTCGGCGCGGCGCTAATACAATTTTCGCCTATATTTCGAAAATTTCCGCCAAAAGTTCTCGAGAAATTCCCAGCTACCCCAACATCTATTAATAGGAAGTACAACTAAAACTTCTCTACATCACGTTTAGTAGTAGACCACCCGTGCCGACGTCACGACTTAGCACGCCGATCTTCCGCGTTGTAATTTCCACCTCGAAACTGTACAAAAGATTCTCAAATCGGGCTCCCCCCGTCCTAATCATCGAAAACTTTGGCAATTAGAGTTTTACCCCGTCCATTAGGGTCTTATTAACATTCATATCTAAGTGCGGAACGTGGGGCGGCACGTTCTGTTCATTGCCGGCCATTGAAACGTTCGGGAGCCCCGCCGGAGTGTTTCAGACAATGTATTTAAACTAGTTGGTTAACAAATTGCCGGAGAAACAAGAAACATCCATCAACGTCAGCGGCAGGGATAGGAATAGTTCCGTGTGGAAAATTCAACTGGAAAGCGAGGATTCGACCGAGATGGGGTGGCCCGCAAAAAGCTTCGCCGCGCATAAATATGGAAAGTTGGCGGCCAAGCGCCCAAGGGCGGCCAGAGGGTCGAAGGGGTCATTCGATCATAAATCTGTTTTTGTTTGATAAAATAACTTCATTATAATTCATTCATTAATGCGTTCACTGTAGGCTGTATTTGTTTTAAATACACTTGGTCAGAACCTACACGTTATGTGCGATCACGTACATTTTAAAACAATAGGGCCATTTTTAATAACACTACAGGTAGCCAGTCAATGCATAGACATAACAGACATAGCCAGCATAGCGCTTTTTGTGGCATCATTAAACAAACGAAACGAGCATAACAGACACAGCGCTTTGTGTAGTGTATTTTAAGTATGATGAACGTAACGAACATAGCTAACATAATGCTTCATGTGGAATCAATAATAGCACTTGTTTGTAGTTTGTAGTAACCATAACAAACATAGCTAGCATGAAGCTCGTTGTATGGTCGTAATATTGGCTGTTTTAAACTTGTATAGTGAACGACAGCGAACATAGCTATTATAGCGCTCCCACACAACCTTAGCGCTAAACGACCTTAGCGAGCATAGCTATTACAGCTATTCCGGAGCGCTTTGTTTGGTCATAATATTGGCTGTTGCACGCATATAGTGAGCGTAGTGAACATAGCTAACATAGCGCTGTGTGTGGCATCGAGAATAGTATCCTTTTTTAATAGTATCTAACATATAGGGAGCAGAATAACTAGTGCAGCGCTTTGTATTGTAATATTAGCTGTTTTTAACGTGTATAATAGACATAGCGAACATAGCTAAACATAGCTTCACGTACGGAATAAACATTAAAAAAAACCCAAATATACCAAAAATATACCAAATATAACCCAAAAAACCAAATATAGGGAAACTTAGGATTTTCCCTGCCGAAGACCGCAATGGCCACTGACCACGTGGTCATTATGAGGGTCAAGACGATTTTTTTATGTGGGAACCCCCTTTTTGACCCGGAAATTGAAAGAGCGGAAAATTTTACGTTCAGATATGACCTCGACCATTTCAAAAATTTTAAAATGGTGGCGAAATCAAAATGACGGACGAAATTTTTGAAAGTTAATCGATTGTTACCAAATTTTGTATACGGAAGTTTTCGAGATCGCTGATAACGAATCTGAGGTCGGATTTAAAAAATCAAGATGGCGGATCCAATATGGCGGACGAATTTTTCGAAAATCATCCGATTTGCACCAAACGTTGTATACGGAGGTTTTTGAGGTCGCCGATCACGAATCCGAAGTCAAATTTGCAAAATTTAAGATGGCGGATTCAAGATGGCCGACGAATTTTTTGAAAATCAGTCGATTTGCATCAAAGATGGTGTACGGCCGTTTTTGGGGTTGCTGATCCCGAATGTGGGGTCAGTGACCCCCTAAACCCCCGTATATCAAATATGATCCCCGTTGATTAAATTTAAAAAGCCCTATGCACCATCTTGGATCCGCCATCTTGAATTTTGAAAATCTGACCTCGGACTCGTGATCAGCGACCTCGAAAACCTCCGTATACAAAATGCCACCATGTATAACAGTTGTGAAACCATAAAATAAGATTATGTCGACTAGAGAATACCTAGTTGAAAGTTACTCCATTAATACGAAGAAAATCAATACAATTACCTCCGATTTGCTGTGGGCTTTTTGTTAAGCCCCAATCCTGGATACAAGCCGACAACGCGAGACAGGATTAACTACACACATATTTCACCGTTTTCCCATCGTCCTTTCTCTAATCTATCTCGGGTCGGTCGACCCTGGACGTCCGTCCTCTTCGGCGTCGGCAACCAGGAGGCACCATGTGGCGCTGGTAACGGATGGATTTATTATTAGATAGTGTTTCCAACGCGCGAAGTTTACGTGAAGTTCAAGAAAACGAAAACAGAGGAAAAGTTCAGTACGTTCAGTCTCGAATTAAATTAGCCTTTATTAATTAATCACGACAATATAATTATTATTGTTAGCCGTTAATTAATTTTTTAAGCTACTCTAGTTGTTGTTTTATCTCTGGAACCAGGTCATTCGTAAGATATTCCATTCTCCATTCCCTTAACAGAATTCGAGTTAAATGTGTCCGCCCGGATTATTTAATAACGAGCACGGAGGAATTTAATTATTTTGTTAAATTCAAAAGGCAACGTTTCCACTTATTAATTTATTTTTTTGCCCCCGACAACAAAGGAACGGGGTAATTTCGGGGCCGCAACTGACACTGCCTAATGGCGAAACGGTTATTTCTTTGTGTGTCGTCGAAATTAGCGGTATGTACACAAGGACGGCAAATTGGTTTCAACGGACAAAATTTCCCCCGATAATTGGCGAAACAAACCGCCTCCGTGCGAATTTTACCTTGTTAATTTCTTCTAACAAAATACCCTTCTTTGAATAAAAAAAGGGGAAATATACAGGGTGTAACAAAAATAAAGTTACAAGCTTCGGCAGCAGATGGAACACTTAAAATTAGTAGGGGTATCTCATGTAAAATTTTTGCCTAAAGTACTTCCTTGGGTACCAATATGGGGTATTGAAAAGTTGAAAAAACTTTTTTCAAATATTTTGAAAACGGTAGGAGGGAGCAATCCCAAATTTGGTACGAATACTATAACACAACCTGAAGCCTTCAATGATTAAGAGTGTTATCCAGGTGCGTAGATATGAGGAAGCCGAACCCCTTTTTTCTTAAATATTTCTACGCCACTGACTAAAAAAATTTAGGTAATTTTCTAAATTGCTTGTTCCCTTTACAGCAAAAAGTATACCTTCACTTTTTTCGAGCGAATCCTCGTTCTTCAGTTATTTGATGTACGATGAATATACCAGTTTTGCTTCAGAACATTTCTAAGAAAAATGTTAAGCTTTATTCGTAGACTATAACATTTCTGCTATTAACAAAATATCGCGTAATAAAACGAAATAGGCGCGCTAACACAAACTTATACTGTTTTGTCTTATAACAAATGTTGAAAATGCCCTCCCCTAGATTCAATTAAACGTTGTCAAAGCATATCTTCATTGGCTATTGGCAATTCATATACTAATGATTTCAGATGACCCCACAGACAGAAATCCATAGGATTAAGGTCCGGAGACCGAGAAGACCAAGCAACTGGCCCTGCCCTATCGATCCACCTGTTGGGATATTAGCGCATTAAGAAGATCACGTGCAGCTCGATGGAAATAAGAGGGGTGGGGCACCATCGTGCATGTACCATAAATTAGCTCGTATCTCTAATGGTGCATCTTCCAGAAGTTATCTACTGTTATGATACACATATCCAGTAAGACGTTGTAGATAATGCTCTAAATACCTTCCCACATATTTATCCTGGAATTAACTTGATGCGTGCCTTCAATGAGGGTTCTCGTCTGCGCATTGATGTTCATTATGTCATTTATGAACACCATGCCTCATCTGTGACTAACAGTGATGTAATAAATCTTGGGCTAGACGTTTGTTGGATAAACAATTTGCAAACATTTTATCTCATCGGAAAATCATCTGACGTGAGAGCTTGAACTCGTTGTAATTGGTAAGGTTAAAGGAGCTGCTCATGTAATACCCTCCAAGTGGTCATTTGGTGAGTATTAAATTGTTTGGCTAATTACCGAATACAGACATTTGAATTTTCACCAAAATAAATTCTTCAACCTCAAGTATACGAGCTCTTCGTGGTTTTCCTCTTCCTGGTAATGGCGTGGTCACTGTGCCTGTCTCTGCCACACGGTGAAGGAATAAAGCAAATAGTTTGTGACTTGGCTATTGTCGATCTGGATAAACTTGTTGATAAAGTCTAGCAGCTTCGCGACCATTACCATTGGCGCGACCGTACATATAATTGGAATTAATAAAGAAAATCACTGACAACACTAACTTACTAACGACAAGATGAGTTGATAGTAGGTTATTTGATTTTGAAGAATATGTGTTTTTATCGTACAGTGTAGCGATGTTTTAGCGGACCTAGAGAAAAAGTAAAGTTACACTTTTTGCCTTGCTGGCCATTATTTTTGTTACACCCTGTATATGATGACATCTAGGGAAGAAAAACTGTCCTAACAAAAGTGGTAGCTCTAATACATTGAGAAAAAAGACTGGATTTAATTTTACAGATGTTATTCAATGTTTAAATTAAAAAATGAGTTTTCATGCTCTTGAAAATCGCATGAAGATTACATTAATCTAAAGCCCTTTAACTGTGATGAATAATAAGTAGGTAATTACATTTTTTGTCTATAAAAATCATTGCAGATATGAAAAAGGCCTACTTAAATTTGCACAATTTTTATCAGTGTAATTAATACCAGTTCACACTATAAATAATAGAATAATTTCACAACATACATAAATTGTTGGAGTGCTACAAAATTCAAAACGAATTTCAGCCCGTAACTCCCTCTGGCGGAAAAGTTCCAGAACCGTCCGCAGCGACAGCACGGTTAGACTTCCCGTTCCCACCCCTGTAATATGCTGCAACTACCCCAACTTTATGATTTATTTACGCTGCCGGATAATACAGCGCCGAGGAAGGAGCTTTTTATTTGGCCCTTTTTCTCGTCTCGTGCCTTCCACGGTACGTCCCAGCGAATTTAATTGTCACAACCGGCAAAAAATTAAAAAAGTTATAAATACAAGGGTCTCGTGCCGGCAAATGCAAATCGCGTCCGGGTATTACCTAACTGGTGGATTAATGATCCGGAATCCGGCACGCATCTGGAAAATTATTAGTTGAGCGTTTGTATAAATTACGGAAATTTCTTGCTCGATTATTGAACACGATATGCTTTTTTTGCTACTATTTCCCGGGCACATAAAAAGTTCATTGATTAAATTCCTTTTTTACGTGGTATTCGAGTTATAAATACGTCTGTATTTGGAACAACATATTTTCATAATATTTAATAACTTACAAGTTCATATACCACTGTTGTTGCATTTCCCAATTCATAGTTTGCATTTGTGCAGAATGATAATGATTCCAAGTATTTCATAAGTTTCATTATTGTGGCCATCTTGTACTAAAAAGATCCAGTAATCTATCTGGATCTTTTTAATGTTACTATCAGTAAAAGTAGTAAGAAAAGACAACTAACATCAATTCTTTCTGAAAATTAATGTGGTGCAGTAAGTAATCATAAACCATTCCAAGACTTTGAAAAAGTTATAGAAAGTCTCTTCTATAACTAACTAATAATCAATTTTAGAGTGTCATCATTTCATTGGCCTTCAATAAGTTTCTCATTCTCCTTTCGTTACAATTGCTGTTCTTTGGGACAAGTTTCCAAATTCTCGTGCCTCTGCTCGTTTGCAATGTGAACATCTATCTGAGCACGGTTTTCTGGATCTGCGTTTCCATGAAGTCTTCCTCTTCNACAATTGCTGTTCTTTGGGACAAGTTTCCAAATTCTCGTGCCTCTGCTCGTTTGCAATTTGAACATCTATCTGAGCACGGTCTTCTGGATCTGCGTTTCCATGAAGTCTTCCTTTTCTGTGTTCAATGTTGAAGTCATACTCTTGTAAAATTTGTAACCAACGAGTTATTTGGTCTTCTGGGTTCTTAAACTGGAATAACCATTTCAAGGAGGCATGATCTATTCTCAAGGTAAAGTCGTCCATAGAGATAGTTATGAAAATGTTGACAACAGCTAATAACTCCTTCCTGGTTACGTAACAGTTCTTCTCTGATTTTGACGATGTCTTGCAGAAGTATGCTATTACTCAATCT
>NW_019419812.1:0-7615 GCF_000390285.2 Anoplophora glabripennis
TTTCATTTCTGTTATATTCTCTTCCTTTTCCAATGGGTTTCATCCTACTATAATTTTTTTTCACTTTTTACCATTTTTGAATTAAGCACTGGTCTATAGATTATACCGACTTAAATTATAAGGTTGCATTTCGGGTAGCATAAAACATTTCCAAAGTTTTTAATAAATAACATAGGGTCGACCTTCATTTTCGTTGAATAATTGAAAAACGCGAAGATAGAACTTTTTCTTATAAGAGTTTTCTATTACATATATCGTCAGGAAGCTGTAGTTTAATTTTTATAGATTATACACGCCACACCCTGTATACTATACACACTTATACACACATGAAAACAGTCAATGTTACGACCACACAGAGCGCTACGGCTACGACAAGGACAAAACATCTACCACTTAGAAGCTGTTAGAAAGAGAACACGCGACGTCGTTAGAGCTAACGATATTCACCGACAGATGGCTGGGACGATCACACACACACCCACCACACCTCAGACTTACGATTTCGTGTACCGACACCTCCTGTCGTGCCTAAATGGACATGGACGAGAACCTGGCGCTGGAAAACGGGGTGATAGAGACGTACCTCTGGCAGCGGCACAGCAGCAGCCTGATGAAGGCCGCCCTGAAGGTCTTGTTGAACACTGTGTAGATGATGGGGTTGATGGTGGAGCTGACGTAGCCCAGCCACAGGCACACCACCACGACGTGCTGGGGCACGTGGCAGTCCGGGCAGGCAGCGAAGAGGATGTTGAGTATGAAGAAGGGCGACCAGCACAGGACGAAGGTGAAGAACACCAAGCCGAGGACTTTGGAAGCCTTCTGCTCGGTGGCCACGGAGTTGGCCGCCATGGTTTTTCGCTTCACGCGACCCGCCAACAGTCTGGAACAAAGTGGTGGTTAATATAGGACGGCGGAGAAATTTGAGTGTAATGCTAAGGTCACACATTGCGCTATGTTCGTTTTGTTTAAAAAATAGCTATTATCGTTAAGGTAAGTGCGTGTATAATACTCATTCAATGATAGATAGGATACCTAGATATTTTTAATTTAATAAAAAACAATTGATGTTTTTTCTACTTCTCAGTTATTATTTGTTAAAAATATCTAAATAATTTTAGCTACAAGAATACAAGTTAACCCATAAATTGTAAAATCTGTTAATATTCCTCCCTACGTATGACAGAATTCACTTAATTATCAGTGTTGTTCTGTGTGGCCATTTCATTTAAAGCTAGGGTCACACGGAGCGCTATAATAGCTATATTTGCTATGAATTTTAAAAATAGTAACGAGCGTTCAAATAAAAACGTGGCCAAGTTGGTTCTGAAAATTTGGACGTAGGGCGTAGCGTATAGCAAATGAACTTAAACGTCATCTGTCAAAGCGCTATATCGCCGCTATCAATTTGAATATTTTCGTTTTAAAAAGCGTTTAAAATGGTGTTTTCTCAAGAACAAAAAGTGTTTATCATAGAGTCCTACTTTAGAAATGGACGCAAGATTGATGGAATATGGAAGTATTCTATTGAGGAATGTTTCATAGAATTTCAAAATCAATTTCCCGGCGTTGTTGAGTACAAAATTTTTCAAAGTGCAGTTCAGCGTTGTGTTAATGTTTTTCGTGAAACGGGCAGTGTAACAAGAAAAGAAGGAAGCGGCCGACCTAAAAAGCGGACTGAAGAATTAAAAGAAAATGTCCAACAAATAATGGAAAATGCGCCAAGAACTTCTGTACGTGTTTTATCACAAATGGTGGGAGTATCAGTCGGTACCTGCCACACAGTGTTAAAAAAAGATTTGCGTTTGTTCTCCTATCGTTTAACTTGTCAGCAAGAACTTCATGAAGTTGATTTTCCGCGACGGGCTGTATTTTGTGAATGGTTTTTAAACAACTACGGTGAACTTCATAATATCACCTTTTTTTCTGATGAAGCCTGGTTTCATTTAAGTGGTTACGTAAACTCACAGAATATGAGAATGTGGTCTTCTGAAAAACCAGATAACTTTTTTGTCGAGGGCCCTCTACACGCTCAAAAAATTGGAGTTTGGTGTGCTCTCAATCGAAGGAGGATTTATGGACCTATTTTTTTTAATGGTACTCTTACTGCGCAAAGGTATAGAGAAGAAATTATCGCTCCTTTTGTTAACCAGCTGGAAGAAAACGAAATTACAAACTTTTACTTTCAACAAGATGGCGCAAGGGCACATACGGCAGGCGAGACGATGAATATGTTGAGGGAAGTTTTCCAAAATCGACTAATAAGTCTCAATGCTGAACATGAATTTCCACCGAGGTCATGTGATATTACGCCGTGTGATTTCTTTTTGTGGCCTTACCTTAAAAACACTATTTTTGAACTGCCTATTCCTGATTTAAACCATCTGCAGGCTCGACTTATAGACAAGATTCGTGAAATTAACAATACCCCGAGCATCTTAGAAAATGTCTTTAATTCTTTGAGGAACAGGTGTGAAAAGTGCTTGGAACAAGGAGGGGGACACTTTCAGCAGCTGCTTTAATTTATTGTTATAACAAGGAGGGGGACACTTTCCGCAGCTCCTTTAATTGTTTGTTATTGTTATCACGATTATTCTTTAAAATAAAGTTATATAGTCATTAACGTTATTGAAACTGACAGCTGCTATACAGCTCGTTGAGAAATGAGGTTAAGTTGGTCGCTATAAGCTACTCCCTACGTCCAATGTGTCAGAGCCAACTTCGACCACGTTTTTATTTGAACGCTCGTTATATGCATATTATACGTACATTATTCTGCTAAGACAGATGTGACAAGATATTGTTATAATATCGGTATAGTACGTATTCGCCATAGTACCTATGTGGCCCTAATCGTAGCTATCATAATATTATGTGCAGTATGAGCATTAGTGTGACTTTTTCTTCGTAAAATAACCAGTGTAAGCTATTGTAAGCTAAAAGAGATAAAGGTCAAAAATGATTCATTTTTCGAATAAAATAGAAGGCATTTTTTTTCGAAATACAACTGCCAATCAAATGAAATTAACAGAATTTCCGAAATATTCAGTGGCGGCGTAATTCTTGGATTTTTAGTATCTGGTTGATTGCAATTCTGTGCAATAGGTATCAGAGAATTTTTCAATTTATCCAATTATATGTCACCAGTCCAAGTTTAAACTGTGGCTCAGTATATGACGGTTTTTAGGTCCGAATTCTTGACACATGCACCAATTAACGTGAAATTTGAACAGTAAGTAGAAAATTTCTCAAGAAACAAATGTTACATTGTTCACGATGGGAGTGAAAGCCACCCCTTCTTGGGCACCCATTTTAATCACAAAAATTAATAGAGGGATCAAGTCTAAGCAAAAAATACTCTATAAGTTTTTTCCAAAAATTAATATTTTCCGAGTTATTTGCGATTGAAAATGTTGATATTTTCATCTAAAAAGTGCATGTTTTTCAACCATTTTTGATAAATAACTCGAAAACCTTGCGATTTAGCGAAAAACCCACATAAAACAACTAAAGCTTTTGAAATAACGAATCGATTCATTTTTTGTCGATTACCGTATATGTAATAATAACTGAGTTATCACTCTCTAAAGGTGATTATTTATTTTATTCAGAACATAAAAGAATGCTTATTCTATTGACATAACACTTAAATCTATGGTTTTTACGTTTTTTGTAAGAAGGGGTAGTTTTCATCCCCTAAAAACAATAAGCACACGTTATGGATATATAACTTTTGTAAAGGAGGGTGAAATGAGCTTACTCACGAATTTTCGTGAAAATTCGTGCGTGTGTCAAGAATTCGGAGATAATTTTACCGTTGTATACTGGACTACTGGCAAATGAAGCAACTTTAGATGAAGGTATATCATATTTTAGGCTCAAGATTATGTGATGGCATTTGTGTTATTTGATTTTATAGATCCTGTGTTGCAGAAGCGTGGCATTCCTATATTTATACAAATGAATACAATCCCCGCCTATGTGTATTTATATAGAAATAAGTCAGACATAAAAAATGTTCAGACCGGTCAGTATATTTTCATTATTATCCGTCGTACTTGAAAATAATCAGGTGTTATTATAACACATTCAGCAAGCCATAAATTGTAAAGTAGTACACGTATATCTGTAAAAAATCTCTAAATTAAGAATACCCTTGCTGTACGATTTTGTAAAGCCTGGTATATTTAACGTCGCACGTGCCGTGTCCGGGCCGTCATCAAAAGAGCATAATCCGGATTCCGACAAATCTGCCCGAGATTATCCCCCCTAACAAGACGTTCCTGACCACAGTTTAATCATCAACTTTCGCCATAAAGGCGGCCAATAACGGCCGTCCGCATTTCCCGAACTGATACCGGTATAGCGATGATGAAGCTCCGGCAACGAGGCGCAATTCCCATAAGTGGCTCCATTTGGAACATAAACGTCGGCGGAAGCCGGAATAAATCACACCCATTCCTAAATTTGGAGGGCCCAAATGAAATTGCACTCCGTGTAATGTCTTTATTACAATGTTTTAACCTCCTTGAATTTAGAGGTTATGTACGAAGTACACCGAGAAGATTATAGGTACTAAAAATTTACACAACTGTAGCACTTTGTCTATAGTTTAAATAGAAAAATGACTAATGATAATAATTTGATGGTTATATTTTGAAGAATTATTATAAAAATATTTTCCAACTTATTACATTTGTTGTTGTTGATTAATAGTGTATTAAACATGTTTAGAAAAGTAAAGTTTAGTAAAACTGCCTTTCTTACGAGAAATGTTTTTTGATTTACGAGATCTTATTTTTTCTCATTTTGTGTTAGTAGGTAATTATTCGCAAATAATGATTGATATAAAAGCATTAAAAAGTTAGAAGTTAAATCAAAAAACGGTTTATCGCTAATAAAAAAAAGCTTGAACTCCAATCGAAAAAAGTTAAATAAGAAAGTGGTAGCTATTAAAAAAAACCTATCGATTCGTATTTTTAAATATATGATTGCTATATTACTTTTCGAGATATATCGAAAAAACCGTCAAAAATCATACTTTTTTTTGTTTTGCGCTGTATCTCTTGCAAATTAAGATTTTGAAACTAGCTACTTGCTGTAAATGTAGCCCTCGGCAAGCAAAAATGTGCCTTTTTTAAATTAAAAAATATTAAAAATTTTTCGAGTTATTTCGATTTTTCGAAAATCGGCCCTTCTTGTTCGACGAATATTCGTAGAGAAACGAATCAGGCCTCATTTTTTTCCTTAAAAGTTGTACTTTCATGCTAAAAAAAGTGATAACGATTTTATTCATTTCAAGTGTACAAAAAACATAACTTTGAAAAAAGTAAAAATTTTTTGGTCGAGTTTTTCTTGAATATCTTTTTCGATTTTCATTTCTCGATAATGTCGATTACAGGAATCGATTGCTGGCATTTTTACGCGAATTTAAAAAAAAAACGTTGCTCTACGACCTTCTGGAGCCGATAATTTTTTTTTTTTCAAAAAATTTTACAGGCCGCTATATAAGTGCTACAGCGTTCAATCTTACAAAGATTGAAGTTGAAGACTTATATTTTCAATAAAAAAATACTGTGGTTCATTTTAGCCACTTAACGTAATGTAACGCTACTCGGCCGCTCAGAAAACTGAATTCGCGCGTTCAAAAGCGCTC
The DNA here is from genome assembly GCF_000390285.2 of Anoplophora glabripennis. Classification (NCBI taxonomy): domain Eukaryota; kingdom Metazoa; phylum Arthropoda; class Insecta; order Coleoptera; family Cerambycidae; genus Anoplophora; species Anoplophora glabripennis. The sequence continues at coordinate 5,657 of NW_019419812.1, forward strand.
TTACTTTCAAAACCTTCATTGTCTCGACTTCTGGACCACGTACAAAAATCCTTTTGTACTTAATCTGGGATAACTCGGCGAGATAAACCAAAATATGACGTTTACGACGGCCTCAAGAGCATAATTACCTTTGGAAAATGTAATTTTCCTGTGGTCTAAAATTCTCTCACCTCTTGTTAACATTTTAATAAATATTTATAACAAAAAATATCGCCATCATAAAACTTTCACTTTCTGAATTGAACAGAAGAAGAATTGAAACATAAGTGATATATCTACATAAGCTGTGAAAATAAAAAATGTAATCGACGAATATTTTTATACCACGTAATTTTCTGTACGATAATTAAATAAATATTTTCTAATATATTTATAATAAAAAGATATAATTACCATAAAACATTGTACTTACTTTATTTTATAAGCAGTCATTAATTAATTATTGAAATGTTACCTATTATTGATTGGACTATTTGTGAGTCGAATTGATTCTAATAATAAGTTAAATATTAATTATAAAAATAAGTCTTGCTACTGAAAACAATTTAGAAAATTGTTCTGAAGACATTTTAAATGCGCTCGAGACGCATCTTCAAGCTTACTTCCTTTAAAATCCAAGGAAAAATACGAGAAGGTGGGTATATGAAATGTTTTGTAAGTGGAGGATGTCAAAAAACGTACTAAGAATTGATGAAAGTGTAATGCTATTGCTGACGTATTTTTTTGAGAAGGTAAGCCATTTTTTATACATATTTTAGTGTTTTTCATACAATGTCTTTAGTTATTTTAAGCAAAATCTCTTAATCTCGTAAATATGGATATATCACCATATAAAAAGCTACTTGCCTTTTTAAAACGTCAAAATGACACATACGACGCAAGAAATCAAAAGTTGTGACTATGGAAAACGTTACTATGTTTTTACAAGAGGCTTCAGACTCAAATTTGAATAATTGTACTTTTAATACACTAATGCAAAAAAAATTAAAGGGTCAAAAGAATTTCCGAAATTTTTCCGCGACTTTTGACAGACTGTATTTAGGTGAAATATGGTCGTATCGGGAATTTTAAAAAAAGCATTTTGAAGCTCTAAGATTCTAGTTTTTAGATCTTTCGGTCGAAATCTTTTAGGAGCTACGGTTATCATGCAATTCTAAGAAATAGCGCGACAAAAAAAATTTACAAATTTTTCTTTTTTTTCCCACTAACTTGGAAAATTTTGTTTCAGCTAAGCCATTGCATGAACCAGATAGGTTGTTTGTTCAGATTCAATTTCCTTTTTTTTAAATTTCGGTACGACCACTTTTCATGTTTTTTTTTTCATCAATTTAAACATTATTTGCAATAGAAATGTGAGAAAACCTCAATTTTTTTTCCCATTTTAATTACGATTAGCTCAAACAACGCAATCCTTTATTTTTTTTTCAAAAATTTGACTATTCGAAACAAAGAAACGGTTCGCTAGATCGAGATGAAACTTGACAGGGTTCTTCTGGGTATATCGAACTGTGAAAGTCATGCTTAACATTTGTCTTTCGTGAATATTTCTAAATTAGCCGTCAATTTTCTAAAAAACCATAAATTACCATTTTTTTCGTGTTTTTTTAAAATTCGTGTAACAGATGAAAAAAAATTTTTTTTTCGAAAAGTTGCGGCACCATGTTATAAGAAATTTATTCCAGTTTTCAAAACTGCCCCTCAATTCTCTGTACGACCATTTGTCGCCGAAATATTGGTGACTGAAGACAAAAGGATCCTTTTCCATTAAAATTCCGATATTTCGATGAAAAATGGTCCAATCGAAATTTAAAAGAAAGGAAATTGAAGCTGAATAAACAAGTTATCTGGTTCATGCAATGGCTTGGCTGATAAAAAATTTTTCCAAGTCTGTGGAAAATTTGCAAATTTTTTTTTCGCACTATTAGAATTGCATGATAACCGTAGCTTCTTTTTTAATTC
>NW_019419813.1:0-7627 GCF_000390285.2 Anoplophora glabripennis
TACGAGACATCAAGTAACTGAAGCTATGCCTGAAGAATTATTTTTAAGGTTCCCTTTTCGGCTTGATAGAAATGTTCCTGGGAAGAAGACAACTTTCCAAATTTTGGGGTCCATTGAAAATATTCGAGGTGTTAGCCGATATCTGCCAGTAGATATACAGGACAAGAGGGTGCATCTTGTTGATACTGCCCAGTTTTAGGAATTAGATCTTATACGACCAGAGGGCAGTTTGATCAGTGCCCTCAAATCTAATAAAATGTACCTCAGAAGTGGCAATTTGTTACTACAACTAAGTATAATAATATCGTAATAAATGTAACAAATACAATACTGATGATAAATGCATAATAATTAGTGATATTTAACCTTGGCGGCCTATAAATATCAAAATTTGTGGGTCCCTAAACTTCAGCCCTTCCTTCGACTTATCTGATAGCGTAACCATAGGTCATGTCGGCCGCCTTGATGGGTTCTGCGTTTTAGAAGATGGCTTTATAAAACCAATTATAACGTCTATAGGATCAAAATACATACACTTGAATCAAGTCAAGCGATTGTGGGTTTGGCACATCTGAAGACGTTTCACTTTAAAGTCGTTGAGGTATGTTAATATTGATGGCAATTCTGAGCCCTCCGATAACACACGTGCTTTTTGATGGTATTCCTGATCCCTATGACGACAATGCTAAGCCCTTTGACGGCAAACGCGCCTTTTAGTGGCACTACCGAGCTCTCTGCTAGCAATCCTCTGAGCCTTTTAATGGCACATGTGCCTTTGATGACGACGTTGAAACCTGCTTAGCACATGAGCTTTTTGACGACAGTGAAAGCAATGCGCATCTAATGATATTGAGTGATTGACATGCAAAGCCGTATTTGCTGGTATTGGCTGGCTTTGTTTGTCATCATTGAAAATTTGACAAAAGCTAATTTATTGATCTTGTTGCAGATCTTTGTTGTTTACTAAACCGATGATGATCAACGTCAGGATGTCAGGATGTACACAACATTACGACTATTTAATAAATATTGAATCATGGGCAGTGCAAAGCGCATAGAAACAACAGTTTATTAATTACTGTTAGAACATCAATATGTTTGTTAGAATGGCATTATTAATATACATATATCTCTTCTTCGGATAGTGTATTTATTTTACAAGGACTATACACTTAACACAGATACAAATTTAGAAATATCTATTTTTGTAACAAGTATGGATACACAAAATAATTCTGTGATGGACGAATCTGGATGTTTACGAACGAGGCGATAGCTGACTCCGAAATATATAATATATCCGGATACATTCTGTATAAGCTCCACAAGTCGCTGAAACCTAAAATTGTTTGATGATATATTTAGAATAACAAATTTTTATAAATAATTCAGTCTAATTTTTCAACATGTTATTTTGCAGTTACAATAATTGTTGTTTACAATGAAATAAGGATTTTGCGAACTATTTTTAGTTCTATAAATACTCATTTGTTTTTATAGCAAATGTCAAATCATGCTTTAGTTTTGTACTAAATACTGTACTGTACAGGGTGTATTTAAATGGAGGAGCACAAATGATACCAGAGATTCCTTGGGTGAAAATAAGTCGATTTAACCTAACATACCTATATCCCAAGTCGCATAATAAAAAAGATACAGGGTGTCAAAGTGAAAAATAAAAAATGGNATCCTCTGAGCCTTTTAATGGCACATGTGCCTTTGATGACGACGTTGAAACCTGCTTAGCACATGAGCTTTTTGACGACAGTGAAAGCAATGCGCATCTAATGATATTATTGAGTGATTGACATGCAAAGCCCTATTTGCTGGTATTGGCTGGCTTTGTTTGTCATCATTGAAAATTTGACAAAAGCTAATTTATTGATCTTGTTGCAGATCTTTGTTGTTTACTAAACCGATGATGATCAACGTCAGGATGTCAGGATGTACACAACATTACGACTATTTAATAAATATTGAATCATGGGCAGTGCAAAGCGCATAGAAACAACAGTTTATTAATTACTGTTAGAACATCAATATGTTTGTTAGAATGGCATTATTAATATACATATATCTCTTCTTCAGATAGTGTATTTATTTTACAAGGACTATACACTTAACACAGATACAAATTTAGAAATATCTATTTTTGTAACAAGTATGGATACACAAAATAATTCTGTGATGGACGAATCTGGATGTTTACGAACGAGGCGATAGCTGACTCCGAAATATTTAAGTGAGTGTGTACAAGAAATATCCGGATACATTCTGTATAAGCTCCACAAGTCGCTGAAACCTAAAATTGTTTGATGATATATTTAGAATAACAAATTTTTATAAATAATTCAGTCTAATTTTTCAACATGTTATTTTGCAGTTACAATAATTGTTGTTTACAATGAAATAAGGATTTTGCGAACTATTTTTAGTTCTATAAATACTCATTTGTTTTTATAGCAAATGTCAAATCATGCTTTAGTTTTGTACTAAATACTGTACTGTACAGGGTGTATTTAAATGGAGGAGCACAAATGATACCAGAGATTCCTTGGGTGAAAATAAGTCGATTTAACCTAACATACCTATATCCCAAGTCGCATAATATAAAAGATACAGGATGTCAAAGTGAAAAATAAAATATGGTTTTTCCTTAATAATTCCTATAATTTTATTTAGAAATGTTTCAAATTTTCAAAGAGAGGCTTTTTAATGATGGGAAAAATAATATAATAATGATTTTTGAGTGTCGAGTACGTGGCGCCCTCTGCAGGCAACGTTATGCATTGAATATGTAGTAACATTTTTGCCAACCCCCGTATACAGCTTTTAGCAACAAAATATGAAATATTGGACTTTTTTTAACAAAAAAGGTATACTTATTGAAGATGGCTAAAGCCAACCGTTGAAGAGATATTTTGACTTTCATAAATTAGTGTTAACAGATTTATACCTCCACGAATACCATTCGCCCCTCCATTTAAATTCACCCTGTATTGTGACCTTCCAACTATAAAATGTGGAACAACTTTTCATCGTTTTCTTTTTCCGATATCTAAAATTTTTTGACAAAAAAAAAATATGTATAAAAAACATTTTCAATTTAAAAAAATTAATAAAAGATGCATAATTTCTTTATTAATTTTTAGCGAAGATGACAATTTCAATACTTCAGATCACAATGAAAGAGGTTTGAACTCTTGAGCGTTTCTTAGGGATATTTTGAAACTAAAAAAAGTCGGTCTATTCATTATTCGTAAAGTTATCTCGACTATCCTTAAATACGCAATTTTTTACATTTTTTTACAACTTATTTATTTACATATAAAACAACGCCGCCAGCTTTTCGTTTGCCTCCACTTTTAACAAAATATTTTTAAAACAGTGAATGTTTTTATAAAACAAGTTTATTCGTCCGTCTTTTAAATTTGCAAATTTACTTATAATGTGGTCATAAAATTGAGGATCGGCACTATGACCTTGCAATAGTTCTTTTTCTATCGTCTTCACTGATAAGTTGTTTAAGCGCTCTTATGTCACCGTATTTCTGAGTCTTAATGTGCTTAAAAGACATAAAAACTTTCTTTCTACCGAGACAATTGTTAAAATTTGGCAAAACAATTTGTATGTTTCCAGAAATACCATTTTAAATTCCTTGTATAACATTTCTATCGTTTTTTGAACTTCTAAATTACAAAATTGTTCGTCTCTGTACAAAATATTAAGTTCGTTTTTCAACTTACCTATTTCAAAAACGTTTGGATACATTTGCAATAAACATTCAAACGATTTTTCGGGAAATTTGTTTGCATATTCGGGAAATTTTGAGGAATCTATGAAAGAAAAAAAATTAGGTTAAGGGGAAATATATTTCGAAAATATTTCTAATTCGTCGCAACTATTGCCCCGTTTACTTTAATTTATTTAGAGCAGTAGTTTACGTCACTACGTCTTGAAAAATGTGTTTCAAGAAATAAAACAATATTGTGAGATAGTTTCATTATTAGCTACCTATGTAGGTATTTGATAATATAATAAGTATCTACTAAATTACGTTAAATTGAGTCTTACTTTGTTTTGTTGTAAGGAAGTTGTTTTTTTATTTACTTGAAATTAATAGCTACATTGTCCTTATCCTTAAAGACTTTGTACTATTCAGTTTGTTGTCAATAGTGGGAAGATTAGAGGCCAAATTTCAAAGAAAAACAGCAAATTTTCTCAATTGTCGACGTTTCGTCACTTATCGTGACATCCTCAGGACAATTACAGATTTAAGTGTTTCACTGTGTTTTCCTAGGAAAACACAGTGAAACACTTAAATCTGTAATTGTCCTGAGGATGTCACGATAAGTGACGAAACGTCGACAATTGAGAAAATTTGCTGTTTTTCTTTGAAATTTGGCCTCTAATCTTCCCACTATTGACAACAAACTGAATAAAAATAAGGCTACCAATATCATTAGTTAGAACTTTGTACTATCCCTCACACTGACATCAGACACTACCCGCGTACTATGCGACGCGTACATTAACCGCGAACTCAAAAACAAACTATAAGCAGCTTTGAGCCTCGATTTCCTCCTAAATCACGTTATTTTAACCACCTCGCATGGAGGGGGAACTGTAGCATATTGTAAGCAAGTGTGACGCGCCTACAAGCAAATAATTTCTGGCCTCACTTTGATGAGGACTAGTGAGGAGTGACAGTATTCAATGCCGCGCTGATGGAAACGGCTAGCGGCGAGATATTCAAAATTCAAACAATTATTTTATACTGTTATTTTGATTTTTGATAAATGTATTAGGTAATAGAGAATTAGTTTGCCTAACTGTTTATTTAGGCTAATAGTAGAATAGTAGGTATTAAAATATATGGTGTGAGATCCAAATTTTACAGTGAAGCCCGGCCTCAGTTGCTTCATACGACGAGCCGTCACTGGAAAGTCGCCTAAAAATTTAGGATTTTCTTTATCGCTCAATTTTTGTGACTAGTGTATTTTAATGAAACGATCCAAACAGACTTTATTGTTTCGGTTTTCCTAATAAAAAATTGTTTGCGTATGGTGTGCCGTCCGCATCAGAATTTTTATTAACATCGTGCGAATTCCTTTCCCATATTATGGCTTCCTTTGCAATCACTAGGTACGAACCGCGTTACACCTCGTTTTTCTATTTAGGACACGTATATCACATTCCTCGGGTCGTCTTATGAAATTTAACAGGCCGATAAAACCAACGCAAAACTTTTTATTACGACATCAAGTGCCGTGCCTACTTTTCGGATCGCAAATTTTCGGGCAATAAGGAAAATATGAACCGGCCTTAACGATAGATCCAAAAAGTTTATATGTCGGCAACGTAGGTAATATAAATTTTAAGGTCCTCGTTTTAGCTGATGCATTCGTATCACTTTAGATGTGTGGTCACGAACTTGGTCCGTCGGGTAGCGACAGTCCGGCAATCTGGTGTCGGCCAGTGCGTTAATTTCACCCTTTGGGTCGCTGTTTTGAACTAATATTTGTCTTGGATGGCGCTTTTGTCTATACGGCAAGTGGAGACCGACATGGACGTGCCACAAATCTTAAATCGTCCCACTTTATTAGTTTACACATTGCACAGTTTGTCTTTACATAAAACAGCACTACACGCCGTCTTCTTTGACCAGATATACTCTGCCGGGGATTAAGTGAGATGGTGGATTACGTGCCGCGACTCTCAAACTCGCAAGCTCGTTATTAGTTGGCCCCGGTATTAAGGCTACCGGAGACACTGCACGGTTGTAATGAAGACTTAAATTTCATTTTGTTGTGCGGAAGGAACGCTAATTGTTTTCTCTAATTGTTGTTTTTGCTTGAGTCAGTTCGGAATTACGCGATTATGTTGATATCCCCTTAATATGTCGCCGTGTAATTACTGCTGAGTTGACATGTCGCTTTTTTATTTGATTTGTCGAATATCTTTTATACTGCCACATTGTCGCTTTGCCCCCTTTATTATACCTAAGTGCTTACACATAATTTTACTTAATATTAATAAGCACAGCCTCACAAAAATGTTCTATACCAGAGACATGAGTACCTACATTGATCTTCCAGTGGCGGCTCTCCAAGTGACGCAAGTGACGCACCGCTTCACCTAAAATTTCCATTTGGTTGTGCAGTTTAAAATTACTTTTAATTTTATATAAATTTTATAATTTGGGTATAATTCTATATTGAAAATGTATTGTGTTTGTTTAATACGCAGAAATAAACAGAACAGTTGCGCGGTGAACGCCTTCTAAAAAAACATTGCCCTCGTTGAGCGCGTACATCAACCTCGTCCCATACAACGTATAGTAGAATAAGCTAGTGACGCTTCACTTCGTAGCATTGTTTACGGCGGTTGTCATGGCAACGAGGCGGCCAACACGTGAGTAAACTACGGCGTGGGGGAACGAGTGACGCGGAAATTGAACCAGCATTGCCATCGCCCATCGCCTGTCTTTACTTTAAACAGAGTATACAATACGTCGCCCAGTGCACGATTATACCCAATGTCAGCGTACCTTTACCAGGGAGTAGACCAGACCAGAATGAGGTTAAAATTCTTATAAAATATTTTTCTGCGATGCATTCTCACTGAGTTACAGGGTGTTGTTTACAAAAAAATAACAACAGCTTTCCGCAATAACTCAAAAACCCTTTCAGGGATTTAAGTAATTTTTGGGCAAAGTGTACATCTATTAAAGGTCATTAAAACTAGATGGTGCTTATTTCGATCTGACGCCAGGATCGGCCTAGGCCAACTTGTCCTTAAGGTTATGTCTTCATAACTTTTGCATATCCTAGTTTTATGTGATTTGATTACATTTTCCTGAATGTGCAATCGATTCTGAACAAGAAATTGGCTCTTGTTTCATAGCTCAAAAATGAACCGTTTTCGAGTAAATTAAGTCTAAAGTATCGACTGCATTAGTTCGTAGAAAAATGTATGTAAAGATTTTATTTCTTGTTTTCTAGTAGGTACCTGTCATTATAAACAATATATTTAATATTCGGTTATACGTATAGGGGAACTGAAAATAAAATTGAAAATTATGTAACAAAAAATGTTAGAAAAATGACAATATTAAAAATAAAAATAGGAAACAATTATTTCAATAAATGTTAGAAATGCTGTCCATTTACTTCAATGCATGCCCGATATCGTTTGACCAAGGAATTGTAAACGCTTCGAAAATCAACGGTTGCTTGAATTTACTTGAATAGTTTCATCGCTCCACAATATCTTTTGATGGAAATTTTCGTCATTATCGATATTTTATAATAACCACCTGCAAAATTGTATTCTTTTTCGGAATCACCTGGATGCAAAGTTTGTACTTTATGTAGGTGGTATGAGTGCAGTTCGTCTCGGTTTAAAATTCTCCAGACGCTGCTTCGTGCTTCGTACTTGCGTTGATATTCTTTGGATACCGGTGGAAGGATCATTAACAACAGCAGCTATTACATTTTCTTCTAAAATATTCGCATCTTCCAAATTACCTCTTATTATGGTATTTTTAATTTTAACACTCTCGATCTCACGGACTCTTTGGAAAACTCCTTGGAATACTTGCTGTGAAGGTTGCCTTCTGTTTGGA
>NW_019419814.1:0-7879 GCF_000390285.2 Anoplophora glabripennis
AAAAAAGCACCGACGAGGATGGGATTCGAACCCACGCGGGCAGAGCCCATTGGATTAGCAGTCCAACGCCTTAACCACTCGGCCACCTCGTCCTGCGAAGGATTCTTGTATAAGGACGAATCGCTCAAAATTGAATCCAACTAAAACTTTCCTGCAAATAGTCGACAATAAACTATCACAACTTTATCGAATATTCACATTATAGATTATAAAACAATTATTAAGGATTCTTTTAATAACTTTAGAGCCGTGATATGAATTATTCCTTAAATTATTAAAGTATTGAGAAAGATTATACACAATTTTTCTTAATTGAAAGTAAAATTGCAAAACCTTCATAAAATTTCGAATATTTGAGTTCGCAAAATGTAAATATTTAAAATTTATTTACTTTTCGTTCGTTGATCTCGCAGCTTAGTGAAGAAAATTAAATACATAATTATAGTCTATTATTATATTGAATTTGGGAGCATTAGTTTAATATCTTTAAAATAGTAAAAGTAAAAGTAAGAGTAAAAAATTCGAGAACTAATAATACCATGTTTTCTATAAATGAAATTTAGTAAAAATAGCAAATTTTTTTATTAAAAAATACTACTTGTTACTGCTTAACACAATTTTAGTGTGATGGTTAAACCTTAGGTTAGGCGTTAACCATCAATTGTAAACCAAGGCAAAATTCTGAATTTGACATAGAAAATGTCTGTATTGCAAAACCAAGATTTTCCACTAAACCGCAGAACTCCCTGACCCTTTTACGTGAATTGACAGCAACTGACCATTAATAATGTGTCGCCCAATGTAGCTCGGGTTGGATAGGAACAGCAAACCACTTCAAATGAAACGTATAAAACATAATTTTTTTTAGTAGAACATTTAATAGGCACTATTTTATCTTAAGTCTTACATTTCAAAATGTTTGTAAATTGCAAAATGATGAAATTTTTACTTAAATTTGTATCTGTGAAGCTTTTATCTAAATTATTCTAGTAAAGCAAGTCCTGATATAAGATTTTTCATAGCATTGTCCAAAGAATAAACAGAGTTAACAAAACAAAAATAAAATAAAGTAACTAAATCTTTAGTAAGTACTTAATTTTTAAAATTTTCTGCTCTAATAAATATACTGTATATTATATAGTAACGTTAATTTTTGTTGGGAATAGTTCTAAATATTATGTAGAATAATAATTGCGATATGCGCCCACTGAAAAAGTTGTGCGTAATTGTTAGCGCAAGAAAATGTAAAAAATAAAATAAAAAGGCGAATTTTTCTCCCTTCTTTCATGTATAACTCGAAGAATATTGATATTAGAGAAAATAGTCAAATAAAAAAAAATATTTCGTTTTGAGATTCTCTTTAAAATAAAAGCGATCAGAAATTTTTATGTGCATTACTGTTGCTGCAATACAGTATAGACCGAAAAAAAATTCGTGAAAAAATATCGTTTTTTCATGAATTTATTTCGAACCTTGACTTTAGATTCTGAGTACTTGTATGGTAGTATTGCAGAAATTTTTTCATCGAAATCGGACGGGTAGATTCCGCACAATTGAATTAAGAAAATACAGAATTATACTTATTTTTAAATTCTCTCTCACGGAAAAACCAATGATTATTTTGAGCTCCCAATGTTTATACATACCCTTTCTTTAGAGTCTCAACTATCAATCCCCATTTAAAAATATTAAAGAAATATTACTATAATTTGAAATATCCTGTATATTGCATAATTATAATATCAACGAAAAACACCAACAAATAGAAAACTCATGTCGAACAACATTAATTTTGATTTAAAGGATTTTTTAGACAATTAATTGTAAAAAAATATTTTATATGTACATACAAAGAGCATTATAAATAATTTTTATATAATTTTTTTAAATAATTTTGTATAATATTAAGGACATCTACTTTGTGCGAATTTCTTATCATATTTCTCAATGTGACGCCAAATCACGAATATTTTTTTCTGTGGTATCTAATTCTAAGTAGGTGTGTGGCGAACATTATTACAGGATATTTTTTGTCAACGCGAAGATTGAATAAACATATTCGTACACATTATTTATAGTGTAACAGAAGCCGAGACGCGTAATAATTTATCTTTTAGCTCTCGGAACGGATGGGCCAAAATAAAATATTTCAGCCAACACTAATTTTATAGAAAAGTTAATAGTTTTCAAGTAGGTTTAGCGACGCCACAAGGCCGTCCTTCGAGGAAAGCCACTTGAAATTTAGCAGTATTTTTAACAGACGGTCTAAGTGAACAAGTTCACGTAGGAATTCCAAGATATTTAAATAAGTTGTTAAATTGATAATAATTGGAAAAGAAAAATAATAGATCAAATATCTGCTTTTTAGGCGGATTTTCCAAGCTATAAAAATAGATTAAATGAGATTGACTAATCCGTCCCGTATTGCTACACGGAGTTACTAGAGGAAGGCTAGGGTTACTTGCGAGTTCAGTTAGTCCCAGAATTATTTACATAAATGTAAATCCAGTCAATTGGGTAATTATTAACATAGTATGGTTACACCAAAGCGTCCCGATATTCAGGAGCCCACCAATAAGATAAGAACAGAAACTTCTGGACCAAAGAAATGGGCGTGTCGAAGCGAGGTGTCGAATTCAGGAGAGATCTCCGAAAAACAAGCTGTTTTTCCTTGGGTTCCACATCGAGCAGTCTACTTAGTTTTAGAGTCGGGTTAATTTAATAATGGATAAAGTCATTCCAAATTTTGCTATGGTTCGCGCATTCCCTGAATCTCGGTACGCTGTCGCGTGTCAATAAATTAATAATGTTTTTCGAGCCCGTTGTGTCGTTATTTTGTTTGTTTTTATTTTACTCTGTGGCATTTCTCTCATCATCATTTTTTGCGGGGCTGCTGCCTTACCATATAAAATTTCATCAGATTCAATTGATCTGGGGTTTTCCCTTGATAAAGATCAAAATTTATTAGGTAACCATCTTTAGAATTTAGGCACCACATTTTAAAACTAAATCTGATAGACTTGCCTCTAATAAACTGTTTACATGAGTGTTTACCATAGTATTTAACCATCGATTCGTCGTAGTTAATTTCTTTTTCAGGTACAAAATACTCCAAAAATGACTGCTTTAGTATATCCATTAGGGGACGGATTTTCCAGGCTTTACCGTTCGGATCTAAGTGATTGTTATCAGCACAATGTATGTAGCGCATAACTTGGAAAAAACGATTTCTCCTCATCGAATTTATCACTAAAGGATTCCTCATATCTGACTGAGAGTCNATATTATTGGCCTAAATGTAAGAGGACCAATAATTGCAGTTCAACGTTTGCTTTTATTCTTGGGTTTTTGGGATGGGTTAGAAAATTTAAACCGCCTTTCGTTTAACAAAGTACTGCAATGTTCGTGTAGATGTCGCTGCACTAAATACGTTTATAATAAAAATTGTGCTCATGAAATATTGGTTACTTCATTTTATTTTTACTCTGTTGCCTTTGCCCAACAATATAGGCTATTGATTATAGGATTTTAAAAGGAAATATGACGTTCAAGCAATTTTATTACATGAATCGTTCAAATGCTCATTTTAGATGAAAAAACCGCGGAGTGCTATTAAATTAGAGGGTGGAAATTGGAGATAGGGGTGAAAATGCACAACTTTCAGTTTTTTAATAGTAGCTCGAAAACGAAGCAAAATTTCGTTATAGTTCGTAGGAAAAATTATTCAGAGAATTGAATTTCCCATCGAAATGGCTTATTTAAAAAATTTAAAAGGAAAATTTTAAGCAAAAAATCATTAATAAACAATTTGGAAAAATAGCAAAAAATTCGATTTTTAAATTTTTTTTTACTTTTTTGCTTCTAGTTTTTTTTGAGTAAAGACAGGTATAAGCATTGCTTCATAAAAAAACAGTAGATAAAGTTTCCTTCAAAATAAGAGGTTGTAAAGTATTTTTGGGTGAAAATTGACTGATATAATGGCCGCTCAAACTTAGTCAATTAGCCAATTTTTCGATTTTCGTCGCGTTTACCCTTATATGTTTTAATTTTACGCGAAAAAGGAAGGAAATAAGACGTTTAAGGATTTTCATCACATAACTTGTTCGAAGGGTCATTAAAAATGAAAAAACCGCTGGGTGCTATTAAATTAGAGGAAATTGAAGATAGGGGTGAAAATGCACTTTTGCAGTTTTTTTAATATACCACGAAAACGAAGCAAATTTATGCAAAAAATCGTTAATAAACAATTTTAAAACAAGCAAAAAATAAGATTTTTTGATTTTTTTTTACATTTTTGAGTCTAAGTTGTGTAAATCATTATTTAATATTAACAAACAAAACTTTTGAAATAATTTTTTATCAAATAAAGAACTAATTTGTTGAAAATTTAAGAATTATATTCAATATTATGTTAAAAACGACGAAAATCTAAAAAATATTTAACTCAATCTCATCTAGTTTTTTTATACAGCATTTTTCTTTGCCTACTACTAAAAAAAAATTAGAATCAAAAAAGTAAGAAAAATAAAAAAGTCTTATTTTTTGCTTTTTTGCATAAAATTTTTCTTTTAAATTTTTTAAATAAGCCATTTCGATGGAAAATTCATTTTTCTACAAAACTTTTCCTGTGAACTATACCGAAATTTTGCTTCGTTTTCGTGCTATATTTAAAAAACTGCAAAAGTGTATTTTCAACCCTATCTTCAATTTCAACCCTCTAATTTAATAGCACCCCGTGGTTTTTTCATTTTTATTGACCCTTCGAACAAGTCATGTGATGAAAATCCTTGAACGTCTTAATTCCTTCCTTTTTTGCAATAAACGAGAATTAAAACGTATAAGGGTAGAAGCGACGAAAATCGAAAAATTGGCTAATTATAAGTTTCAGCGGCCATATATCAGACAATTTTCATCCAAAAATACTTTACAACCTCTTATTTTGAAGGAAATTTTTTCTACTTTTTTTTATGAAGCAATGCCTATATCTATCTTTACTCAAAAAAAAACTAAAGGCAAAAAAGTAAAAAAATCAAAAAATTGAATATTTTGCTTTTACTGCTTTTTGCTTAACCATTTTTTGGATAAAATTTTCCTTTTAAATTTTTTAAATAAGCCATTTCAAATTCAATTCCCTACAAAATTTTTCCTACGAACTATACCGAAATTTTGCTTCGTTTTCGTGCTATATTTAAAAAACTGCAAAAGTGCATTTTCACCCCTATCTTCAATTTCAACCCTCTAATTTAATATCACCCCCCGGTTTTTTCATTTTTAATGACCCTTCGAACAAGTCATGTGATGAAAATCCTTGAACGTCTTATGTCCCTTTTTTGCAAAAATTGAAAATTAAAACGTATAAGGGACGAAAATCGAAAAATTGCCTAATTCTAAGTTTCATCCAAAAATACTTTACAACCTCTTATTTTGAAAGAAATTTTATCTATTTTTTTTATGAAGCAATGCCTATCTTTACTCAAACAAAAATCAAAAAATCTAATTTTTTGCTTTTTTCAAATTGTTTATTAACGATTTTTTGCATAAAATTTTCCGTTTAAATTTTTTAAATATACCATTTCGATGGGTAATTCAATTCTCTAAATAATTTTTCCTATGAACTAAAGCGAAATTTTGATTCGTTTTCGAGCTACAATTAAAAAAACAACGAAACAACTAAAAAATTTAAAAAAAAAACTCCAATTTCCATCCTCTAATTTAATAGCACTCAGCGTTTTTTTCATCTAAAATTACCCCTTTTAACTCTGTTTTCCAAGATAAATTGGAATAAAAATATATCTATTTTCTGTTCTTTGTGATATGAAATATAAACAACGCTAAAATTCCATTTCTAGCCTTAAAAAAAATATCAATTTTGGACGAAGTTCATTTCGTATATTTTTTGTTTAATTTAGTATAGTTTCTAATTATATTTAAAAAATAAACAATAAAAGTTATACTATACTAACCCCTCTCTTTTCTTCTCAGAACTCTAATGATTAGACAAAAATATTTTTAATCTCAATAAATACTGATAACTGTATTATATTCCTTAATCTCTTAAAACATATTTGTCATTCGGATCGCCTATTAATTTCGACCGTAAAATTGGAATGTAAATTATAACACGTTTCTAACTTGAATCCCACGTAATCTCATTAAGGTTATCTAATATAGGATAATTCTTGATAGGTAACGTACTTTGCGATCATTTATTTAATATAGTGTTTGCACTTAATTATAACTCTGTCGCAGTATTCGAGTATGTAGAAATGCGAAAATTATAGGATGCAGTATTTAGAACTGGAATGGAACAGAATTTAGTAACAAATTCAATGGAAACTATGGTTAATTTATAAAATAAATAAATTTGTATAAATATATTAGTATTGTATTAATGAAAACTAATTATTAACTGGAGATAATGTTAAAAATCTTCAAAATTAAATCTTATTGATTTCAAAATGATGCCTATAATGATGAATAAAATTTGTCTGACGATTTTTAACAAAGAGTAAATTTTATTTATTTTTTTGAATATCTCTTTATTGTACTGTACTAGTTTTTTTTACTGGTAATTGCACTTCATACTAAATAATAGAAGAAGTTTTAAACAAAAAGTTCAAACTCGAAATAAAAAGAATAAAGTTATAGAAAAATAAAATAATCTAAGAAAAAAATATACAGGGTGTTTTAGAAAGACCTCCCGTAAATTCAGAGGTTGATAGTACGACAAAAAATAAGAATTTTTTGTCTTATGAACTTTATGTCTATCTCCTCTTGTTTTCGAGATACAGAGCGACAAAATAAATTTTTTTAAATAGAATTTTACAAAAATTTCCAAACGATGCGAAATATTTTTATGAAATTGGTTATTACGGGTTTTTTAAAGACGCCAAATACGCTGGTCTAATTATTTTTTGTACATTTTATAGAGGGCGCTAGTTGTGCTGTATTCGTATTGCATTTTAAGTTCAAATTTTTTTTAGGTTAGATTTTTGGGCTCCAATTTCTAATGTACAATTTTCTAAAATTAATGTATTCTCGTTAGAACTTCCTAATGTGGACGGTTTTCGAGAAAAAAGGCTTTTAATTGAACTCCTACAATATTACGGTGTAGAAAACTTATTGATGGATGTCTCATAAACAACGCAGACATTCTCAGTAATATTTTAAACTCTAATTAACTTTATATCAAAATTTTAGTGATTGTTAGTGACTGTAGTTAGTAATGACTAATTACAGTCACTAAAATTTTGATATAAAGTTAATTAGAGTTTAAAATATTACTGAGAATGTATGCGTTGTTTATGAGACATCCATCAATAAGTTTTGACATAAGCCTACTTTGAGAAAAGTCACTTATTTTCTTCACCGTAATATTGTAAGAGTTCAATTAAAAGCCTTTTTTCTCGAAAACCGTCCACATTAGGAAGTTCTAACAAGAGTACATTATTTTTAGAAAATAAAATTGTACATTAGAAAATGGAGCCCGAATGGTAAAAAACCTAACCTTAAAAAAAATTAGAACCTAAAATGTAATAGGAATGTTGCGTAACTAGCGCCCTCTATGAAATATCCAAAAAATAATGAGACCGGCGTATTTGGCGTCCTTAAAAAGTCCTTAAAAACCCCAGAAGACCAAATTTCAAAAAAATATTTCGCACCGTTTGGAAATTTTCGTAAAAATTCTATTCAAAAAATTTGATTTTGTCGCTCTATATTTCGAAAAAAAGAGGAGATAGACATATAGTTCATAAGACAAAAAATTCTTATTTTTCGTCGTACTATCACCCCGAATTTACGGGAGGTCTTTCTGAAACACCCTGTATAAGATTCCAAATTAGTTTTGAATTAATATTCAGTAAATATTTTACTATTTTTA
>NW_019419815.1:0-7619 GCF_000390285.2 Anoplophora glabripennis
GGGGGGGTGGATTAGAACTCTCCAACTTACCCTACTAACTCATTTCCGAGCCAAAACTGGTGTAAAACAAAACGAACACGTTGACAATAAAACTATTTTACCCAGAATTCTAACTCTCATTCCAAAATTCGCGGTAGACCTCGCGACCGCGACACCACCCCTTCCCGTAGATGATGGGTGCCATGCGTTGCCACCAAGGAGTCTTACCCCTATCGTTACATAACTAAACAAAATATAAAACATATATACATAATTTAAGGGTATAACCCTACGATGGGTACAGCCGTCGGCGGCTTTACAAGTTGCCCATCCTCGCGTATATCTTCCACCATCACTAGGTCTCTCATGGGTAGGTCTCCATCCTTATCGTTTCCTGTAACAGGGGGGCCAGTATTAAACATAGGATTAAGAGGAGGGGAGTATACTTGCCTTTTTTTATGTATCTCCGAGACAGCTCCTCTATCCTGTTGAACCTCTACTACCCCCTCTGCTTCACTTGACGGGTCGCCTTGTATTCCTTGCCGTTGAATCCCCGATGGCCCTGGACGTGGTAATGGCATCCTCCTTATTACCTCTTGCAGTGGGTATNTCTCATGGGTAGGTCTCCATCCTTATCGTTTCCTGTAACAGGGGGGCCAGTATTAAACATAGGATTAAGAGGAGGGGAGTATACTTACCTTTTTTTATGTATCTCCGAGACAGCTCCTCTATCCTGTTGAACCTCTACTACCCCCTCTGCTTCACTTGACGGGTCGCCTTGTATTCCTTGCCGTTGAATCCCCGATGGCCCTGGACGTGGTAATGGCATCCTCCTTATTACCTCTTGCAGTGGGTATTCAGATTTCCGTCGTAGAGGGGGGTTTTCTGGATCTGAGTCGGGATACGCGTAGCCGTCCTGGTCGTCGTCGGTGTCCTATTCCGACGTTTCATCCTCGTCTCCCTCACTAACTGGGTCCATTCCTCGTTCGGGGTCGGTTTCCGGTTCAATTCTTGGCAGGTGCATGGGATCCTCATTCCTCTCTTCAACTTGGGGGCCCCCAGCCAAGGTCTCAGATCATCTACATGCAACAGCACCTGGGAGGTAATCTGATTCACCTCATATACCAACCTAAGGGGGGCCTAATGGCGTTCGTACGCCAGTCGGATTTCTAAATACTTTGTCCCTCACTCGGAATTGGACCTTCGGCCGATAATTTCTAGGATAATGATCCCGATTGAAGGCTTCTTGACTTCGTAGAATATTTCTCAATCTCTTCGCGTTGCATCGGATCGTTTTTAACGGGTCTTCTAACCTCCGGGTGGCCCCACTCGCCTGGCTGAGTGATCGGCGCTCCCAACAGGGCCACGCTTGGACTGACCCCTGTCGCGACATTCACTCGATTCCTTAAGGTTACCAGAGCTGGGGCGACATGCTCGTCCCACCGGTCCTCGGTGGTTCGCTGGCAACCAATCCGGAGGAGTTTCTTTAACTCCTGATTCCTTCGTTCCACCGGATTGGCCCGCTGGTGATACACCGGTGAGAAATATTGAAATATAATATTTCTGTTGCAAATATCGGATCCACAATTTGCTCTTAAACGTCGGTCAGTAGATATTTGAGGCGGGTTCTGGACCAGGAAGTGACGTGGCAAGGTCACATGGGGTCAAGGTCATCCTAAGGTCATGCCAAGGTCACATGTGGTCAAGGTCATGTCAAGGTCACCTGAGGTCAAGGTCACATGGGGTCAATGTCACCGGAGGTCAAGGTCTTGTCAAGGTCGGCTAGGGTCAAGGTCACCTGGGGGTCAAAGTCACATGGTTAGTGTCCATCGCTCCTTCAGCGTCTTCTTGTAGGCATTGTCGTTGTGCAAGAGATGCGTGGGTGTTGGCATGCAAGAAGTGTCATGGCGGCACGGGGGTGGCTACCTGAGGAGGTTGAGGGCAGGTCGCTAACAAGAAGTGTCATGGCGGCATGGAAGTGACGTCATACAAGAAGTATCATGGCGACATGGAAGTACCGTCATCCAAGAAGTATCATGGCGGCCTGGAAGTGACGTCACATGGCCAGTTGGTGGTAAATTTAAAATTCAATCACGATAAGGGCAGGTCAATGACCTCCAAACAGCATTGCGTCATTCTTATCTGGTATTGCAGCATTCGACATCAAGTTTCTACAAGTTCAGTCCTGTTTTTTAGCATAAACTGTAACCTGATATATTATTTCCTTTAATACTGCCACGCTAGTATAAACTTTAACCTGATATATTTCCTTTAACAGCATTGCGTCATTCTTATCTGGTATTGCATCATTCGAGGCCAATGACCTCCAAACAGCATTACGTCATTCTTATCCAGTATTGCATCATTCGAGGCCAATGACCTCCAAACAGCATTGCGTCATTCTTATCCAGTATTGCATTATTCTAGACCAAGGTCACGTAAAGGTCATCGACCTCTGACCGCCTGGGGCCAAGGTCACGCCAAGGTCAAGCATAGGTCATGACCTCTGGTCGTCCGGGGATAAGGTCACGTCAAGGTCATGACCTCTGGCCGTCTGGGGTCAAGGTGGCGTCAAGGTCATCGACTTCTGGTCGTCTGGGGTCAAGTCAAGGTCATGACCTCTGGTCGTCTGGGGATAAGGTCACGTCAAGATCACGTCAAGGTCATCGACCTCTGGTCGCCTGGGACAAGGTCACGCCAAGGTCATGTCAAGGTCATCGACCTCTGGTCTCGGGGGGTCAAGGTCTTGCCAAGGTCAGTTCAAGGTTATCGACCCCTGGTCATCTGGGGGACGAGGTCACGTCAAGGTCAGCGACCTCTGGTCGTCTGGGGACACGGTCACGTCAAGGTCATGTCAAAGTCATCGACCTCGGGTCGTCTGGGAGGTGTCATGACAAGGTCAAGTCAAGGTCATGACCTCTGGTCGTCTGGGGTCAGTCAAGTCAGGGTCATGACCTCTGGTCGTCTGAGGTCAAGGTCACCTAGGGTCAAGGTCACCTCAATTTAAGACTTGTTTTCTGCTGGTTCAGACCTGTTTCCTACAGGTTCAGACCTGTTTTCTACTGGTTCACACCTGTTTTCCACAGGTTCGGACTTGCTTTCTAGTATAAACTGTAACCTGATATATTATTTCCTTTATAATTGTAGTTAACAAAAATTTTAAATTCAAATTCAATTCAAACATAGCATGAGCCTCTTTAGCTCAGTGGTAGAGAACTGGTCTTGGAAACCGGAGGTCGTGAGTTCAAATCTCACAGGAGGCAATTAAATGTTTTTCAAAAATGTTAGGTGTGGGATTCGAACCCACGCTTCCTTTAGGGAACCTGCTTAATATATGTTTACTTGTCCTTGTTTGTTTTATTTCCTCTCTCCCTCTACCTTTCATGAATAAGAAAAACCAGTTATAAGACTACAAATCATTATGTACCTCTGTTTTTGATTTTATTATAGCGGACTGTATTAATTAAATATTTGTAAAAATATGTACTCACCGGTACCGCAAAATTGTGCCCCTTCACTTCTGTCGCACTAGTAAGGAAAAAGGAAGGAAAAAAGGACAGGTAATAACACTAATACGACGGTGATGCGGCAATCCTATAAATCACTTATTTCCACCAAAAAAGGAAATAAACATTAACTATTACTATATGAATTATTAAACATTCCAACACTCCCTTTTAAAAATTGGCAACAACAACCATTCCAATTATCGCGGTTTTATCAAAATTCTTTTTTGTCACACACACCAAAAAAGAAAATAAAAAAAGGAACAGTTTGGTTTCACAGATTGTACATAGCCCGCCATCTGTGACAGAGGATCGGAATAAAACTAAAGAAAACATTCAAATATTAATGTGGCCTAAACATACCCCCGCCCCTGAAAGAAATTTCAGAATCTATTTTTTTTTTTTTTTTAATTTTCTCTACCTAATTCTCAAATTAATATTACTATATGCTAAATGTATTATCCTAAATTAAATCTAAAAAATAACGTTATAATTTATTGAGATGGAAGAGGAAATACCTTCACCACTGGGCGTTTAAATATTCCATTTTTTGTTTTAACAGAAACAACTCTAACTATACCATCGCGACTAGGAAATGTTTCCACAATACGCCCTAATGGCCAATGCAAGGGTGGTGCATTCGGTTGCTGCAACAAAACAACACTACCAATTTTAATTGGGTTGGAAGTAGTATTCCAACGTTCTCTACTTTGCAAACTATTCAAGTACTCTAAATGCCATCTGTTCCAATAATCTTGGACCATACGGTCTATAAGTTGATATCTATTTAAACGGTTTATATTTTCATTTGTTACATCAATAGCAGGTATCCTTGTAAGTGGAGTAAGTGTCAAAAAATGTGCAGGAGTAAGCGCTATAGGTTCTGCAGGATCAGAACTTAATTCACATAACGGACGCGAGTTTAGCAAACCTTCTATCTGTACTAATAAAGTATACATTTCCTCGTAAGACAATAACTGATTACCCACAATTTTAGTCAAATGTGTTTTTACGGATTTCACATTGCTTTCCCACAAACCACCAAAGTGAGGGGCCGAAGGAGGATTAAACTTCCATTCGACTCCTGCAGTAGATAATTCTGTTGTAACAGATTCTACAAATTCTCTAGAGTTAAGCAAATTATATATTTCATCTAAAGCCGCTTTAGCCCCAATGAAATTGGTGCCACAATCCGAATACATAACAGAGCATGCGCCTCTACGAGAAAGAAACCGTTTAAAAGCTTGTAAAAAATTAGCGGTTGATAAGTCCGATACTAATTCCAAATGCAATGCCTTCGTAACAAGACACACAAATAAGCAAATATATGACTTTTGAGACCTTGAGCCTCGTTTGCGATTGAGTGTTATGTACAAGGGACCCGCATAATCTACTCCTGTATGGAGAAAAGGTTTTGCTTGCTGAACTCTGCAAGAAGGAAGATTACCCATCAATGGGAATTGAGGTTGTGGCTTTGCTTTAAAACAAAAATTGCATTTATGTATGCGACTTCTAACTACACTACGTGCTGACAGAATCCAATAACGTTGCCTCAAAAGTGACAAAACTAAATTAGGACCAGTGTGAAGGTGACGTTGATGGTAATGGTCTATCAATAGATCCACCAAACGATCTTTCTTTGGAAGAAGCATTGGGTGTTTACTATCGAAATTTAATTGAGAATTTTCTAAGCGTCCACCTACTCTAAGAATACCATCTTGCATGAATGGTCTAAGTTTTCTAAATTTCGATGGTAATTTTCTATTATTTTCTAATAAAGAGATTTCTCCAGAGAAATGGTTATTCTGAACTATTTTAATTAAGACGTTTTCTGCTCTATCCAGATCAGAAGCAGACATGAATTCTGCGCGAGGTAACCTTTTCAAAAATCTAAGGATGTGTACTACACATCTAAGCAATTTTAGCCAGCCTGAACAACGTTCAGCTAAAGAAGATAAAGGATGAACAGAATTGGAAGTAGCAACTAACGATATTGATTTCTCCTCCATAATAGTTGGAATATCATTTGAAAAGGTATGAATTGGCCAATACGACTCTTCTAATTTTAACCAAGAAGGACCGGATGTCCATTCGGTAGTAGCAACAAAACGAGAGGGTGTCAAACCTCTAGAAAGACAATCAGATATGTTATCTCTACCATCTATATGAAACCAACACGAAGACGATATTAATTCCTGTATTTTTGACACACGGTTTGCCACAAAAGTTTTCCACCTATGTGGAGATGAATGAATCCAACTAAGAACAACCGTGGAATCAGAAAGAGCAATAATTTTGTCAAATATTAAATGTGACTCAAACGAACTAATAATGAAACTAAGAAGTTTTGAAAGTAAATATGCAGCGCAAAGCTCTAATCTAGGAATAGAAATTACTTTCAAAGGGGAAACTTTCGATTTAGCACATATTAAATTAATGTAAATTTTACCACTACTATTACTTCGCATATACACTACTGCTCCATACGATGTTTCGCAAGCATCACAAAAACCAATCAACATCGTTTTAGAATTTTCAAAATATCCCAAATGTCGTGGAATATTAAATTTCACTAAAATCGGTAATTCATTTTGAAAATCTGACCATTCTTTAACAAAAATATTGGGTGGTATTTCATCCCAATCTACATGATATATCCACAGTTTTTTAATGAGTAATTTCATTATTAAAATAACTGGAGCTAATAGACCCAATGGATCGAAAAATCGCGCAGCTACTGACAATATGTTCCGTTTAGTACAATCGCATTTTTCATAATTTATTCTAAATGATAAAATATCTGACCTAGGTTGCCACTGAATGCCTAAAATTTTTAAATAATCTGTTTCAAAGTTAATAACTTCTGAAGCGCGGTATTCAATAGGTATTCGGTCTAAAAGCTTTTTCGAATTGACTGCCCACTTGACTAAGTCAAAGCCGCCTGTTTTAAATATATCTACTAATTGCCGATATAATGATTTTGCCTGATCAAAATTCGAAACGCTAGTAACGAGATCGTCCATATACATATCTCTAAGAACAACCTGTGAAGCCAACGGATAATTTTTTGCTTCATCTAGAGCAAGCTGACGAACAGTTCTTAAAGCTAAAAACGGAGATGACCTTACACCAAATGAAACGGTATTTAATTCGTAAGTACTAACAGGTTCATTCTCCGAAAATCTCCATAAAATACGTTGAAAACATCTATGTTCTTTAGCCAGTAATATTTGTCTGTACATTTGACGTATGTCTGCAGTAAAAGCTATTTCATTTAAACGAAAATTAAGGAACATAGTCAAAACATCTGATTGTAATTTTGGCCCCGTATATAATAAATCATTTAATGAAAAGGAACTATCAGTTTTTGCACTTGCGTCGAACACTACTCTTAAAGGTGTACTGGAACTATCTGGTTTAAAAACTCCATGATGGGGAATATAATAACAAGGCGAAACTAAACTATTTTCATCGGTTTTACTCATATGACCTTGCTCTATATAATCTCTAATTACATCTGCATATGCTAATCTATAATTACAATCAATTTTAAATTTTCTTTCTAATGAATACAATCTTTTAAGTGCCATTGAATAAGAATTTCCTAAATTTAAAGGACTCTCCTTAAAGGGCAAAAAAACTGTAAAACGACCAAAAGAATCACGCATATAAGTGGATTTGAAAATATTTTCACAGTCTACGTCATCGGGATCACAAACAATTTGAGACGGGACTTCTTCAAGTTCCCAGAATTTTTTTACTATGTTATCTATGGAATTATCTATAATTGCACAAAAATTTTGACTAATTTTATTACTTGTAGAAACGACAGGGGCCGTGCCCATTATGACATAACCTAACGAAGTTTCAATTGCTACAGGTAAGTGTGGGGGTCCGACAACGTGAATTTGTCCCAACAGATGTGGAAATAGTTCAGCCCCGATAATTCCATCAATTTCTCCAGGCATATTAAAACTATCATCAGCTAGTGGCAACTTACTAATGTACGAAAGGGCCTTAGTATCTACTAATGACATTGGCAATTTATCAGTTATTTTTGCGACAACTAAAGCTTCTAGTGAAAACCTTTTGGTTGAATCAAAACGAGAACTAATTGTTAAATTAATTGAACCA
>NW_019419816.1:0-6388 GCF_000390285.2 Anoplophora glabripennis
TTTCATTTAACTTTTATCCATACATACACTTTTTGTCATTCTCAAGTTTACTCAATCTTTACATTAAGTATGTATATTAAAAAATGATTTGAAAACAATTTTTTTCTGAATTTAAATATTTTTTCATTTTGCAATTCAAATTAAAATTTCAAAAACCCGTCCGAGAGACAGACATGATTTTTTTTCCAGTAGAAAACTTATTTTTAATCTGTTTCAAGGTGTACCACCTGTCCGAGGGTAAAACTAAGAACCCCCGGTTCTTCGACGAAGACCTCGACGACCACCAGCCCTTCCCCACGCTGCAGCAGCTCCTGGAGACCCTGGACCCCCACACCGGTTTCAACATCGAGATTAAGTGGACCATGCGATTGGAGGACGGCACCTACGAACTGTACAACCCGACCGATCTCAACGTGTACCTGGACACCATCCTGGAGGTGGTCCTGCGGTACGGCGGGGAAAGGAGGATCATCTTCTCCGGCTTCAACCCCGACATCTGCCAGGTGATACGGCTGAAGCAGAACAAGTACCCCGTCATGTTCCTGACGGTGGGGGAGAGCAAGATCTACGATAAGTACAGCGACCCGAGGTGTTGGTCCATTAAGTCTGCCGCTCAGTATGCTGTGATGATAGAGATGTTAGGGATTAATGTGCACACCGAGGACCTGCTCAGGGAGCCTTCTCTGGTAAGGAATTTTGGGGGAAAAAAATTCATTTTTTTTTTCATTTTTTTTTTCATTAATTTTTTATTTTTTATTTTTCCATTTTTAATATTTTTTTCAATTTTTTATGAGGAAATGTAGTTTGTAAAATTTCCTGCTTAGATGCTTGAAAATGTTACTCTTTTTCTTGATTTTATACAGGGTGTGTCAGAAAAGAAGTTAAAATGGGGCTAGTGTGGCATGTTTGTGTCTATCATCTTCAGAAACAGGGATGGGGGAAAACTGGTTGGTGAAACAGATCAGAGACGCGTGTAACCCCTTTTGGGGTTGGTTCTTCCCAGTGGCCAAGAACCAATCCCAAAAAGGGTTATACGTGTCTCTGATCTGTTCCACCTACCAGTTCTCCTCCATATCCGTTTCTGAGGATGATATACCCCTCAAACATGTCACACTACCTCGATCTTGTCCAGAGTTTATCGAGGTAGCCCTTTTTGGGGTTGGTTCTTGACCATTTTTATTGATGTGCGGATGGTGTGACAATATATTCATGGGCTTTATCTCCCTTGAAAATGGGTGATGAAGTAGAACTGGCCGATGGAATAGGTCATATATGCGTTTCGGGGCAGTTTTTGATCAGTTTGTGGCAGTTTGGATTTCATAATTGTATAAAATAAAAAGTTTGAGAACTGCTGTCTTGCGGAGTTCATACTCCATGACATTCGAAATCTGTTTTAATATCCATCAGAAACAGTACTTCAACCAACAGTTTTAGAATCTCTGGTTTTGTAAAATAAAAAGTTTGAGAACTGCTGATTTATAAACGTTTTTGAATAAATTTGGACATTTTCAGAACTTCTAGGTTTCAGAAGCGGTATTTAATTTCTGTTCCCTTTTTTTGATGTGCGGATGGTGTGACAATATATTCAAGGGCTTTATCTCGCTTGAAAATGGGTGATGAAGTAGATGTGGCCGGTGGAATAGGTCATATATGCGTTTGACCCCTCTTCGGGGCAGTTTTTGATAGGTTTGTGGCGGGCTGAAGGGTGCGGGTGGCGTGATAGTATGTTCATGGGCTTTTCCTTCCTTGCAAATGGGTGACATCGCTATCCGCATTGCGGTTTTATTCTATCTATACACGAGTCTCAAATGCTAAAAAAAAATTGGTAAAAGTGGCCAAACACAGACAAACGAACCATCTGCTGGGGTTTTTATGATCAAAGCTTTATTCCAGACACCAAATATTTTTAATTTTGACCGAGACGACTTTTTAATGTAATTAGTGATTATTTTGATCTCAGGAGTCTGTGGTTATCAGACTAGATTTATTTTCTTTGATACCCTGTATAGATTTTTTTCCAAATTAAAAATTCTGTATATAAATTAAGAAAATCTTAATTTGAGAATAGCAGTTTTTTTGGAAAATGGCGATTTACAGATAAACTTTTCTGTCGTCAGGACATATTTCTGGGACATGCTGTATATTGGTATTTGCTGTGTTTTCGATAATTCTGCGTCAATGTTTTCAGCATTTTTTTTTACTAATGCTTAATTTCTCTGCTCACTTTCGCTTAACTATCGATTTCGAACGAGGAAGTCTCGATTTCTTTTATCAAATTATCGCAATCTGGTTATTCAAATCGCTTCATTACATGAGTTGAAAATGTCCGGTGTAAACCAGTATTCCTGCCCATATGTTTAAAATAAAGTCGAGACCTTGGCATGTGGCATACATAAAGGTGATGTTGACCTCTAGCGTTGTTTTGCACATGAGCGTAATGCTCGTTTAAAGAGCCATCATTTGCTTGTACTTTTTTTTTCTTTTAAGAAAATTTAGGGGGCGTTAATGATATAGTTCTATGTCATAAATCAGCTAAAAAAGTTCCTAAAAATATGTCCAGGAACACTTTGTTTTGGAGATACAGGGTGTTTTAAAATTTCGAAAATATCACATATTTTTGTGAAGATACTTGATGCAGGCTGGCGAAACCAGTGGCAGAGTTACTGGAAAATAACGTCATTAAGAATTCTGGAAATTGTACGCCATTGAATATTTTGGAAATTGGTTCCCGTCAATTTTTCAAAAATTAAAAAAATATATTAATTTTTAAATTAAAGCAAATTTGCCCTTTCAATAAATTCTAATCAAACCTCTCCATTCGACTGACGCTACGACCCTTCCAGGTAAAACTCGCCACCAACTTGGACCTGGTGATATTCTGCTGGGGCGACGAGAACGCCGACCCCGCCACCATAAAGTTCCTTAAATCGCTCGGCCTGCACGGCGTCATCTACGACAAGATCCACGAGTACTCCGGCAAGGAGGTCAAGGAGAGCATCTTCCTGGTGGAGGCTAGGGATTCGCAGAAGGAGCTGCTGAAGGTGGCGGCGGCGAACGCCGAGTCTCCCCAGAGCCCCCCGCCCCAGCCGGTGCTCAAGGAACGGGTGCTGGACTACGCCAAGGCTAAAGATCAGATCGGGGACGTCATGTCGACCGCTACGTCCCTGCAGAGTCTGGAGAGCCGCATGGTGGATTACGAGACTTCGAGTGGGACCAGCTAGCTAAGGGAGATGGAGGACTTGAGGATAGGTTCGGAGCCGGATTGAATAGTACCTTCTTTTTTTTGTTTATTATCTGGCCAAAGTCATATTTTATATGTTATTTTTATTATATGCACCAGACTTGTTTTGTCGTTTTAAATTTGTTGACGAGGGTTTTTATTCGAGAGGTATGAAAGTGTTGAGACGTACGAAAGTGTAGAAAGGCCATACGGTTTCATTTTTTTTCTTACAAAATTTTGAATTGAATATAAAGTTGATATTTCAAGCTTGACACAAACATTTATGTCTCAACTTCAAATTTCCTACTTCTAACAGGAAATTTTGTGTTTTAAACTTGAAATATCAAATTCAAACATTTTGAATGCAAACTCAATTGCAAATTCAAACTTGAAATTTACAATTAAAATTATGAAGTTTGAGTTTGAGTCAAATTCTGATTATTTTTTATTTCCACATTTCAAACTTAAACTCAAAATTTCAAGTTCATACCATACATCTCAAGTTTAACAACCGCGAAATTTTGAGTTCGGTTTTGAAATTTTGAGTTTTGAGTTTGAAATGTGGAAATAAAAAATAGTCTCAAAATGTGATATTTTGTGTTTAAACTCGAAATTTTAAGTCCAAACTTGAAATTTGAATTCTCACGAGAAATATTTAGTTCAAACTCAAAATTTCGAGTTTAAGTAAATGTTCAAATTTTTCTAGTTTGATTTCAAACTTTATAATTAAACAAAGGTAAAAACATTAAATGTATATAGTTCATTTTCTTTGGTTCATTAAATTTGAGTTGGAATTTGAAATTTGAATTGTTTTGAAATCCAAAATTTCGAGTTCAGGTTTTGAATTTTATTTTGAAATTTGGAAAACAATGAAATATATCTCAAAATTTCGAGTTTGAATTTAACATTCTGAGATTGGAATTTTAAGTTTGAATTTTTAAGTAGAAACACAAAATTTCCCATTTAAACTTCAAGTGTTTCAAATTCAAAATTTCGAGTTTAAATACTAGACTTCAAACTCAAACTCGAAATTTCAAGTTTGAATTCTAAAATTTATAAATAAAGCTAAAAATGTTTAATACCCACAATTCATTTTGTTTCGTTCATCACATTTCGAGTTCAAATTGTAAGTTTTGAGTTGAAATACGAAATTTTGGGTTCAACAGCAAAATTTCAAGTTCGAATTTGAAATATTGATTTGAAACCCGAAATTTTGAGTTCAGGCCTGAAATTTTGAATTTGAGTTTGAAATGTGGAAATAAGAAATAGTCTCAATTTGATATTTTGTGTTTAAACTCGAAATTTTAAGTTCAAATTTGAATTCACACAAGAAATATTCAGTTTGAACTCAAAATTTTGAGTTTAAATACGAGACTGCAAACTCAAAACTCGAAATTTCGAGTCTGAATTCTAAATTTTATAAATAAACAAAGCTAAAAACATTCAATATACACAATTCATTTTTTTTTCATACATCAAATTTCAAGTTCAAATTGTAAGTTTCGAGTTGAAATATGAAATTCAACCGCAAAATTTCAAGTTTTAATTTGAAATTTTTTATTGAAGTCCAAAATTTTGAGTTCATTTCGAATTTTGAATTTGATTTGAGTAATAAAATATATCTCAAAATTTCGAGTTTGAATTTAATATTTTGAGTTTGGAATTTTAATTTTGAATTCTTGAAGTGGAAACACAAAATTTCAGGTTTAAACTTCAAGTATTTCAAACTCAAAATATCGAGTTTAAATACGAGACTTTAAATTAAAACTCTAAAGCTAAAAATATTCATTGTACACAATTTATTTTCCTTCGTTCATCAGATTTTGAGTTCAAATTTAAATTTTCGAGTTGAAATACGAAATTTTGGGTTTAACCGGGAAAGTTCGAATTTGAAATTTTGTTTTGAAATCCAAAATTTCGAGTTCAGTCTTGAAATTTTGAATTTGATTTTGAAATTTGGAGGACAGAATAATAGAACATCTCAAAATTTCGTTTTGGAATTTGAGATTGGAATTTTAGGCTGGAATTTTTGAAGTAGAAACACAAAATTTCCGGTTTAAACTTCAAGTGTTTCAAACTGAAATTTTCAAGTTGGTCCAAAATTTCGAAATTTTGCCAAATAAATAAATTGTGTTTAAATTTGAAATTTCTAGTTTGAACTAAACAGAAAAGAAAAAAAATAATTTGAAAATGTATATCCTTTCTATGCTTTCTATACAATCATGTTTTTGCCATTTTTTAATGTATATAGATATTTTTTGGAAGTGATTTTCAGAATGAGTGGAAGTTTTATTATTCGACATCCTATTGAGTATTAATTGTCTTGGAAGCGTACAGGGTGTTTAATTTGTTCCTATATCGACTGCTCTAATTTGCAGTTCTTTCTAATATCCTCAAACATTTTTAGAACCTCTGGATTGAATAATTGTAGAAAATAAAAAGTTTGAGAACTGCCGTCTTGCAGAGTTCATGCTTCATGGTATTTGAAATCGGCTTTAATATCCATCAGAAAGTCGTAATATTTTTAGAACCTCTGGATTTCGCAATTCTAGACAACAGTTTTAGAATTTCTGGTTTCGTAAAACAAAAAGTTTGAAAAGTGCTGATTTATAAACGTTTTCGAATAAATTTGAACATTTTCAGAACTTCTGGATTTCAGAAGCGGGATTTAATTTCAGTTTCCTTTTTTTTTTGTGGTAAATTATTATAAACCAACTTATATAAAACTACTAGAACAAACTAACCACTCTGAACTTCTCCAAGCGCGATTAGGGAATTAGTTGCTAGAATTACTTTTTGAAATGAAAAAAAAAAAACTTTCGTAATTTGGTGTAGCGTTTACAGATATTACAAAGTATTCGATGATGTGATAATCAAAAATTCTTCCAACAAAAAAAAAAAAAAAATTTGGATATTGAGCTCATCAGGCTTGCATATAGAACGTATTGAATTGAGAGAGTGATAAGCATAAGCTATTTTTTTACTTAAGGCATGTTTAACGCTAGGACGGAATTCAATGTTGACCGCTTGAATGGTGATTGCGCGGCAGGATTGTAACTTTTAGAAGCGTTTAGCCAACGAAGGACCCGATTATCGCTTATTAGATTTTTTTTTTAGTTGTCGCACGTAGCTAGAAGGTCAAGTTGGCGTAACGCTTTTGAAATAAGT
>NW_019419816.1:6443-7607 GCF_000390285.2 Anoplophora glabripennis
ATGTATAAAACCCGCATTTTCCCGAAGAAAATGTTCCAGTATATGCGTAATATCATGTGAAACGTTTACCTCGGAAAGATACAATTTTTTTATCAATATTAATAAACATGTCGACGCAGATAATGAAAAAAAAAACTTGAAATCATTGAACGAAAGAAAAGGCTTTCTGTTTCCTGCACGAAAAAGGATAATTTCTTGTTAAGAAGGAAAAGAAGGAGACATAAAACCTAGAACCCAACGCATGGAGGGTCAAACGTAATACCTAGGAATATTTATGAATATTACTTAAAAAAAGTATATATGAACAAAAAATAGAACGTATACATACAGGGTTTTCAAAAGGTTTGGAACCCTCTATCTCGGAAAATACTGCTCAAACAAAAAAATGATTAGGACAAAAGTTGCAGGGTTTTGAGTGAGCAATCCAACGGTGACCTTGACCATGACCTTGAAGGTCATTTAGAGGTCAAGTTGAAAATTTTAAATGAAACCGTATGCTTTTGACCCCGGAAATGGTAAGAGCGGAAAATTTTACGTTCGAATGTGACCTTGATCATGACCTTCACGGTCATTTAGAGGTCAACCTGAAAAATTTAAATGGAACCGTATATTTTTGACCCCGGAAATGGAAAAAATGGGAATTTTTACGTTCGGATATGACCTTGACCATGACCTTCAAGGTCGTTTACAGGTCAAGTAAATTTTTAATAATTGACCTTGAAGGTCATGGTCAAGGTCATATCCGAACGTAAATATTTCCATTTTTCCATTTCCGGGGTCAAAAATATACGGCTCCACTAACAATTTTTAAATTGACCTCTAAATGACCTTCAAGGTCATGGTCAAGGTCACCGTTGGATTTCTCACTCGGAACCCTGCAACTTTTGTCCTAATAATTTTTTTGTTTGCGCAGTATTTTCTGATAGAGAGGGGGTTCCAAACTTTTTGAACACCCTGTATATATGTTTTTTCGCGTTTTCTAACTAAAAATTGCCAGTGTCTCAACGAAGATGCATTTTTTCAAAAAAAAAAGTTTTCCATAAAACTTGTTCAAAATTAAATTCTCTACAAAATTGGTCCTATGAAAAATTTCAATTTTCCCAATACTTTTTCCCGTAATTTTTTAAATGAAGTACAGATTATGTGAAAATTAATATTTTGGAG
>NW_019419817.1:0-7643 GCF_000390285.2 Anoplophora glabripennis
GAGATATTATTCTAGTACTAATATGTAGGACATCTTCAATTGTATTCAAAACAGGTTCTTTGTCTTGTGCCCTGATTGCAGTAGCACGTTCTCGAGTGTTACTGAAAAACTTGCCTGTTTCTCGAGCCCGTCTTTCAACATTGAAAATTGTTTCTCTGTGGGGGATTACCCGATTTGGAAATCTTCTCCGATATTCTTCAACACTTCTGTAGTTTGTTCACAGAAACCTTACACTAATAACATGTCAACTTGTTCGCTAAATGAAAACTTTCCTGCCATTTTCAAAACACTCACAGAACAATTACTAAAATTAAATGACTTTTTCGTGATTGTTAAGTTTGACGTATAAATTCATAGCCAACTTTTCAATTCTTGACGATTTTAAATAACAGCTACAATACGTATGTATTATTAGTTATTCGTATTTTTGTTGAAAACGACAAAGTCTTTCTGTGTCGGTTCTTATGCAACGCACCCTGTATGTGTAGAATAATACATAACTTTTTACAATTTTACATTTAAATTATTATAAGTCTGAAAGTAGTTAGATTAATTTAAATTACTGCTATAAATACACTGAAATAAATAAAAACTTGTTTATTTTAATATTAATATGCCTTCATCAGTTACCAGCGAACTTATTAAACTAGTTAAAAGGAAATACACCTATTTTACTTTTATAAATAGTTTGATTTGAACGAGACTTATTTAGGTACCTTGTGTACTGTTTTCAAGCCTCTTTAATCCTTTATTTCCCCATATGAAAAACTCCCAATCTTACAAATTTACTCTCAAACATTAGATTACTGAAAGAAAATACGTGGAAGGCCTTTTTAGACAGGATCAAAATACTATTTTTATATCGAAAAGTCAACATATCAGTTTGGAAATCCAACAGCATCTCTCAAGAAATATGTGTTATTTTCCCTTCATCAGGCGCCGTTTTAAAAGATTACAAGTAATTAAAACCGAAATATATTGCCAGTAATTTATGCCACCCGCGTGGCTGCTGTATTAAAAGAATCTAGTGTGCCAAGTATAAGTCAACCTTGATGTAATTTTATGGTATCGTAAACATTTTATATCTCCCAGTATCATTTCTTTTCGTTCATTGACAGCACCGTGGCATCATCCTTTTACTACCGGAACGTCGCGTCGTAGGTTAACGGAAAATTCAATTTAGAACGCAAAAAATTGTCTTAAGTCCTTAAATATTACAACAGATCGTAAACTATATACACCAATTCTAAGAATACTCATGGAATTCGAAATATGAAACACTTACATTTTCAGATTCAGGTGTGATGCTAGAGACAAAACTAAGCCGAAGAAAGATACCCATAAACATAAACAAAAGGTATAAAAGTGTATTGAAAATAATAGTGTTATATTTAATTTTTTGTTAAATTTTAATTTGATTCTATTTGGATGCCCGATTCTTCTGATTCTAGATGCATAGAACTGACTGAAAAATAGACTCGTCGCAGTTATACAGGGTGGCCAAATGAAAACGAAACAGAGCCATTTTCAGAAACTGCGTCAAGATTGTAGAAAAACGCTCAGACCCGTTGATTTTAGATTAAAGGGGGACATTCTTTGCTGGTATTTTTTACTCCGCCAAGCAAGGGTAAGCATCACCCCAAAATATTTAAATGGCATTGGGGGTTGAGTAATATTTCTTTTGAAAGCTCTTCTCAATTCTCTTTACAACAGACTTTAAATTTTATAATTCCGCCCAATACTTTGAAAAAAATTTACATTTTAAAATTTAAATCCTATTTTTAGTTGCTTACTTACTACTTAGTTGATTAAATGTTCAAACTGATGACCGCCCGCTTCCATACAAGAATAAATATTTTGTTCGAAACGTTCGCGCACATTCCGAAGCATTTCAGGAGTGATTCGACGGCATTCGTCGACGATTCTTTGACGCAAATCTTCCAGCGACGCTGGCTGTGTTTTATAGATTTTACTTTTTAGGTATCCCCACAAAAAGAAATCAAGGGGCGATAAATCCGGTGATCGTGGAGGCCACTCAATGCTGCCTCTTCTCCCAATCCAATTCCGTAGAAAACGTTGGTCCAAATACTGACGGACAATTAACGCATAATGCGGAGGAGCACCGTCCTGTTGAAAAATCAAATGATCTTCATCATACTCTGGAACATTTTCAATAATATCAGTCAAGGCAGGGTCAATAGCGTCTTCCAGTAATTGCAAATACATTTGGCCAGTCAAATTACCAGGTAGAAAAAAAGGACCCACCAGCCGGTCACCGAAAATTCCAGCCCATACATTTAATTTTTCCGGTTGCTGTGTATGCACCTCGTGAAAAACTCTTGGGTTTGAATCGGACCAATAGCGGCAATTGTGACGATTTACCGTCCCGTTCAAGAAAAAACTGCATTCATCAGAAAAACAGATGTTAAAAAGGAACTGTGGATCGTTCCCTGCTCGCTCACTCATTATTTCGCAAAATTGCAAACGGCGGTCATAATCATCCTCATGAAGTTCCTGGACTAAATGTATTTTGTATGGATGGAATTTATTCTTCTTCAAAATGGTTTGTATGCTAGTTCGATTGATCCCAGACACAGATGCCAGCTGCCTCGTACTTAATGTAGGATCAAGATGAACTTGTCCCAAAACTGCAACTTCACTAGCTTCATTAACTATAGGTTTTTCAATTTCTCGTTTTTTATTGGCTACGTTCCCTGTCTCTTGAAATTTTTTTACTAACTCTAGAACATACTTCCTCCTGACATGTCGATCTTGATGTTGTTCATTAAATAGCTGAGCTGTTCTATTCGCACATTTATTGTTCATAAAGTAAAGCGAAATGATATCTACCCTTTCCGCAATGGAATAAACCATAGTGTTTAATTTTCAAAAACACAATTAAATAAACTACCAACCAACGCTTCCAAATAATACTAGAAAATAATTTGGAATCCACTAATTTTACGTTCATTGTGTGTGTATAGCATTCATTTCTGTTTTTTACAATTGTGTTTTTTTACGAAAGTGATAACAAATCGCCAAAAACCAATGTAATGCAAGAAATACTAAATTTATAGCATTGGCGTACTTAACTCGAATGACTGACATTTTTACCGTTACTAAGTGTTTGTACATAAGTTTCTAATTTAAAATCAAAATTCTTAATAAGTATTGGGCGGAATTATAAAATTTAAAGTCTGTTGTAAAGAGAATTGTAAGTGCTTTCAAAAGAAATAATACTCAACCCCCAATGCCATTTAAATATTTTGGGGTGATGCTTACCCTTGCTTAGGGATGAAAGTGACGGAGTCAAAAATAGCAACAAAATCTAAAATCGACGGGTCTGAGCGTTTTTCTACAATCTTGTCGCAGTTCCTGAAAATGGCTTTGTGTCGTTTTCATTTGGCCACCTTATATAATTAATTATAAATTATATTGTACCTGCTATGTATAAAAAGGAATGTGAGTCATATTCTTGCCTGGTTCTCAAAACAAACGCATTTGGTCGTTTTTCTGAAGTAACCCTTGAATAACTTGTTAATTTTCAGTTTTAATGCTTCATATTATCTTGTAAACAAAAATGCACATTATCTCATATTTCAGGATCTGTAAATATACAAAAATCTTAAGAACTTCCAATGTTTACCATCGCTGAATGATTTAAAATACATTGGGTGTAAGAATTATCTTGCTGCGGGGTTAACAGCAATCGGGATTTTCCTCGAAATTTCAAATGATCATGGTATTGATGCAAGACATTGTTCACATACTTATTTGCTATTTTTACGTTTGTGTGGATCTTCGCTAAGTGCACTATAAATTGCAAATAACAATAAACTCGACTTGCAAGTCGTTACAACTTTTCATAAACAATAAAATACTCGGGAGCAGCTGTTATTGTATATGTATTTCTTTTTGTTCATTATTAGTCGACGGCTAACGTCCCAATCGTTTCAAATCATAAACGAAAGAAAAACAGAAGACAAAGTTGTAAGCAGACATTGCTTAAGTCAGTGTAAAATTTATGTTTTGATTTTTTCACGTAATTGTGGAATTGTCAAAATTTTTCTCATTATTGTTCCGCTTAAATTCTATCCGTTATCTAGATTATTACTAGATCTGTAGTATTTGAAGATACAATTCCCATTAATGATTGATTAAGAATTTATAAGTTCAGTGTATATCAAAGATGCATATTTTTGTTTTTGTAATATTTTCGCGCATTTAGAGATCTGAAAATATATCCAATAACAATGCAGTTATTTTGAAACGCTTCCGGTGTACCATTTTGAGGAATATTATGAAAATAAACGAGGCTCTTCTGAAAAGAGGCCTGAGTAAAGAGAACTGTTATGATTTTGATTTACTGTGAACTTTTTAATTTCAGAAAGTAAAATAATTGAAAACACGGTGTGTACGCAAAAATGATTTATTATGGAAATAACCTCTACTTGAGAGAAATTATCACATGTCTGCAAGTTGATGTACAGGGTGGGCAAATAAGCGAGGTAAGCGGTTGTATCTCAGAAACTAGTGATCGGAGAGAGCTACGGTAAAAAATTTTATAGGTAAAGTGGGCAAGGGAAAATGCTGGAAATTATTTTCAAGTTTCCAAGATGGCCGCCAGTGGGCGTTTCCACCATATTGAATTACATAAAGTTACGTTTCTCACGATTTTCCCCAATGAATGTAACAAAAAAGTATTTGCGTTTTAATGTTAACTTAAAGTCGAACATTTTTTGTAGAAACAATTTTTCTCTATCTTTCGAAATAAAGTGGTGGGGGGTATTTGAATGTTGTTTGAAATAAATGCCTGTAACTTCGAAACGGCTTAATGGATTTGGATAAATTTGGTATCATTGAAAAGAGCATTTCTTGGGCTTTTAGGTTTCTCGTAATCATGACAGTTGCGACCTACACGGCCGCCGATAGAGGGCGTTATTCGATATTATAACCAAAATATTGGATTTTCTCAAAAAATTTAAATGCGATGATATGACTTTTTTTAGACTAGAAAATAGACAAATGACCAACCAATAAGCCTGCGCAAACCGCATCTTAATATCTTTTTCCTAACTCAAATTNGAGAAGCAAGCCACCAAAGCGCTCAAAAAGTCTCTCCGCAAACAGCTGACGACAGAGAAGACAGTGCAACACCATTGACCGAAAAAATTCTCATCCGTACTTCGAGTTAATGGGCGAGATTAGCACAATAAAATCTGCTGAGCCACCGAGCTATGAGTTCGAATATCTACCCAGATGATTTGTTAACCAGAATAGAGTTCTTGCCCAGCGCAAACACCCCTCCAAATCTCTGTAGTAGGCACTGCATGTTTCAGAAAGACCTCCCGTAAATATAGGGGGTGATAGTACGACAAAAATAAGAATTTTTTGTCCTATGAACTATATGTCTATCTCCTCTTGTTTTCGAGATACAGACCGACAAAATACAATTTTTTAAATAGAATTTTTACGAAAATTTCCAAACGGTGAGAAATATTTTTATGAAATTTGGTATTCCGGGGTTTTTAAGGATGCCAAATACGCTGGTCTAATTATTTTTTGTATATTTCATAGAAGGCGCTAATTATGCTACATTCGTATTACATTTCAGGTTCTAATTTTTTTAAGGTTAGGTTTTTTACCATTCGGGCTTCAAATTCTAATGCATAATTTTATTTTATAAAATTAATGTACTCTTGTTAGAACTTCCCAATGTGGACGGTTTTCGAGAAAAAAGGCTTTTAATTGAACTCTTACAATGTATGATGTAGAAAGTAAGTGACTTTTCTCAAAGTAGGCATATGTCAAAACTTATTGATAGATGTCTCATAAACAACGCATACATTCTTAGTAATATTTTAAACTCTAGTTAACTTTATATCAAAATTTTAGTGACTGCTATTAGTGATTACTAACTACAGTCACCAACAATCACTAAAATGTTGATATATAGTTAATTAGACTTTAAAATATTACTTAGAATGTATGTGTTGTTTATGAGACATCCTTCAACAAGTTTTGACATAAAAGCCTACTTTGAGAAAAGTCACTTTATTTTATACACCGTAATATTATAAGAGCTTATTAAAAGCCTTTTTTCTCGAAAACCGTCCACATTAGGAAGTTCTAACAAGAACACATTATTTTTAGAAAATAAAATTGTACATTATAAACTTGAGCCCAAATGGTAAAAAAACCTAACCTTGAAAAAATTAGAACTTAAAATATACATAATAGGAATGTATTTGGTATCCTTAAAAACCCCGGAATAAGAAATTTCATAAAAATATTTCGCACCGTTTGGAAATTTTCCTAAAAATTCTATTTAAAAAATTTTAATTTGTTGCTCTGTATCTGGAAAACAAGAGGATATAGACATATAGTTCAGAAGACAAACAATTCTTATTTTTTGTCGCGCTATCACCCTCTGTATTTACGGGAGGTCTTTTTGAAACACCCTGTATAAAGGGTACCCCATTTATACATTAAAAAAACTGAAGGGTAACTAGTGGGTTCATATAACATTACATTCCCAAGTACAGTGTAATAAATATGCTTTGAAGAGGATTTTTCTCGACTATCAGTAAATCGGCAAATTTGTACACGAATAATGTAAATATATACTAGTTGAAAATAAATAGGATGTGCATTATTCCAGAAAAACGAAGGTAAATTCTTGCCTTGCAGAAAACGACAGAAGTAAATTTTAAAATATTGACATAAAAATAGTATGCTTAATTTTTTATTATTATCAATACAGTTTAAATGAATTGGCTTAGATGCATTTATTATATGGATAATATTGATTAATTCGCTATCATTAGCGAAGCGAAATACAATACTATATTGTTTATTTATTTAATTGAGTTTCTATTTTATTTACTTACGTTAATGTTGTTTTCGTATTTTTTTATTCAGTCTTTAAATAACTGTTTATTGTAAATACGTATAACACTATTAATTGCACACAACATATTTTCGAACTTCATTACAGCTGTTTGGATAAAAATAGAATATATCCAGTTTCAGCGATAACAACGGATTTACTTTGGTGAAAAATATTTGTTCTATGTAATTTTCCATTTTCCTATGCCACTGTGTGAAATACGTGCCTGTAGTAGTTACTGTACCCTGAAAATGGCTTCTACTTTATATTTTTACTCAAAACCGTTGTTCACAAACAGCAACGAATCGCCTGTTAGAAAACAACGTGTATAAACTGGAATAATGCACGTGCAGGATTATGAGCCAGAAATTACAGAGATTTATTCGAATAACCTCTGATGGAGCACAAATCATAAAACGTGTGCTGTGAAACATGACCTAATAGTCGATTCATTTATTTAATAGAGTGGATCCCGTGTAGAAGCACGTGTTGCTGGTTTTGGATGTTCACAGAGCAAGAGTCCAGGATAGAGAAGGATATTTACCAACAAATTTTTGATAATTATACAGTGCACAGTTTAAGCTCGCTTTCCAGTTTCCAAATTTTTTTTTAATTACAACAATATTTTAAAAAATATATTGTTACTAGCTGCCTTGATTTTAATTGTTGGTAGTCGGTGGTCGAAATTAAAGCCAAATTTCAAAGAAAACACGTATTCTTACTTGTCGACGTTTGGTCTCTTTATACACAGTGA
>NW_019419818.1:0-1905 GCF_000390285.2 Anoplophora glabripennis
TAGTAAACTTTTATTTTAAATTTAATTTAATATAAAAATAGGTTGGTAGAAAATTTCCGGGTTGATTGTCATGTCGTTGGATTAGGTTTCTTGACGTTTCGAGTGACATATCGCTCTCTTCCTCAGAAGTAAGTCTGAGAGTTTTCGAATTTTGGAAAAGAGCGATATGTCTTTCGAAACGTCAAGAAACCTAAACCGATAACGTTTGATTAAGTAAATCAACGTTATCGTCAAAATCGTTTGAATACACTTTTTGCTTTAGGTATCCCCATAAGAAATAATTTAATGGGAACAAATCGGGTTCCCCTGCAGGCCCATATATTGGTCCATGTCGTCCAATCCACTTGTTTGGGAAGTGAATGTCAAGCCAGTTTCTCATTAGAAGTGTGGAATGTGCAAGGCACTTGTTGAAATATTAGTTTCCTTCTGAACTCTAAATTTTCGCAAGAACAAAATTATTCAGAATTTGTAAGAATTTTGATTTTTTTCCAAATAGCAAGAACCAATTATTTTATGATGCATTATGCCACACCATATATTTTTAATTTTTGACTAATAGTTATCAATGGAAAATTTGGATTATCTTTAGGCCAGTATCTACAATTTTGAGAGGAAACCACGCCATTAGTTGTGAATGTTGATCATAATTAAATAAAATGTTGTGATGAAAGAATCTGTTTTCAATCAGTTGAACAAAATTCCAAACGACGACCAACATCTCCATAAAGCAATTTATGGTTGACTGGTTTGAATAGATAGATCTTGTTGTATATTAAAATTCTTTGAATATGAGTTTTGCTAATATCTATGTTTTCTGACCTTTTCCTGAGAGACATCTTTGGACTGTCTTATACACAATCCATAACTACAACAGTAACAGCATCATCATCTTTGTATTCTTTTTTTTATCTTTTTAATATTCTTTACATCACCAGTGGCATCGAATTTTATAATTAACTCTCGAATTGCTCTACGAGTCACAGTTACATTTGGACACTTTTGATTAAAAATTTGTATTGCATATCGATATGAAACATTACCGATTCAATAACATTTCACAAGATAAATTCGTTGCTCCAGAGTTAACATTATTAGATAATAAAAATTATTCAGTGGGCAGTTAATAAAAATAAATATGTTGACTTTGACATTGATAAAGAAATATCCACGGTAATGGTTTGTATAAGATAGTTGAAAATTGCGGCGTCTTTTTACCTGCAAAATGTGATTATTGTTCTTTTCTGGCTAAACCCCGTATTTAAGCATTTCTTGAGTTCTCGAGCAACTTTGTTAAATGCAGTTTTTAACGAAAACAAAAATTAAAGGCACCATTATAATCTACTAGATGCGCAAAAAATTCTTAAATATCCATAAATCGCCGTGACATTGCTTATTACATATTCGATTATTGTTCATGGTTTCCCAAGATAAACAAAACATTTTATCAACAATAACTTTTTCTCGAAAAATCAACAGTAAAAAGTCTCGAAAAATCAACAGTAAAAAGTCTCGAAAAAAGTTTACAAGAGTGCGGTACCCTATCCGGGAACACACTGTATAATAGACCGGGAGATATTAGACTGAAGTTCGACGACGTCTTTCTCGTTTATGCCTCTGAGAGTACTGAAAGGTAAACGAGAGTCAAGTACAATAAACTAAATTTAAAATATGGGCTGCGGGACACCTTTGTGAAAATTCAATTTTCCTTTTCAAAAAAATAATGTGTACAGCGACGTATTTCTCACTTATGCCATGTTCGTAAGTTGAAGAGAAGTATCGATTTTATCACAAAATTTTTTTGGCATAAGTGTCGCAAGGGACCTAAAAATGGAAAACTTTGTAAGAAAATGTGGAAAAACATCTTTATTTGTCTACCAATTTCTCATTAATGCCAATTAGAAATAT
>NW_019419818.1:2597-7612 GCF_000390285.2 Anoplophora glabripennis
ATAAATAATGCAAGTGTCGGAGAAGATATCTATATAAAAAATGAATATTTCTAACTATAAAAGGGAATAAAAAATTTAAAATAAAAAAAATTTCATGAAAAAGAGAAAGCTTTATATTGGGTTTAGTTTGATTTTTCGACATGTTATTTTTTATTACGATAATTCTTAATAACTTATAATAAAGCTGGTAGTAAGGCCTTTATTTTGATCCGTTTTCATCAAGAGCTGCAGATAAAACTGTTTGAAATTTGAAAATGTAAAAAATCATAAAACCGAAAAAACTTATATTTTTGATATGCTTTAATTTTAAGTTAATAAAAATTTGTATTATTTTAAGTGTTATTGTTTGTGTTAATTATAATTAAAAATTAGTAATTCAAAGTCTTTGAGGAAGCATTCTGACAATTGAGTTAGCAGCGGTTTTTCAGTTCAATTACTATTAAATAAATCTTTTAATATAAAAATAAAATGTATAAAAGTACAAATTAATTAATGAAGGTACAAAGTACCAAAAACAAAAAAACAAAATTCAATATATAATATTCATTAAATCAGTTATAAATCAGTTTCTTCCCTATGTATTCTAGCTTAATTCTTTCTCCGTCTTCTTCTTCTTCTACCGCTCAATGCAAGTAGATCATCTTTGCACTGTAGCGGTTAATTCAAATTATATACTTTTAATTTTTAAAATTTAAATATATTGTTCATAAATACGTATGGTCTATTGTGATAAAATACTCTACTCATTTACGAATAGGCACAAACGAGAAATTTGTAGCAATATTATATAATTTTTCTTTTTCTGATCATGACTCAAAAAATTATTAAAAATCATTTCTAATATGTGGGGACTTGTGCCGAAATAGTTTATTATTAACTTTCATTAAATACATGAATTACTTATATTTATAAAATTAAAAATACGCTAAATGCAAGTAAGTATAAGTACTTATTTCGAAAATTGCGCAGGCGATGAAATAAATTTTTAAAAAATTTTTACATACGACCGTACCTTGTGGCATTCATGCCACTCTTGAAAATGGCTTTTAATAATATTTTCTACTCGTATACGAAACGGCATAAACGAGAAAATTGTGGCAATTTTCTATTATTTTTCTACTTTGTCGACCTGACTCTTATTAAATTCAAAATAATTTACAACATGAAAATCCAATGTGGACTTATACCTACATTTATATGA
The DNA here is from genome assembly GCF_000390285.2 of Anoplophora glabripennis. Taxonomy (NCBI): domain Eukaryota; kingdom Metazoa; phylum Arthropoda; class Insecta; order Coleoptera; family Cerambycidae; genus Anoplophora; species Anoplophora glabripennis. The sequence goes on from NW_019419818.1 coordinate 3,799, forward strand.
CTTTATAATGTAGTTTCCTACGTGCATGCAAAATGGCATAAGCGAGAAAGACGTAACAATTTTCATGAATTTTCCTACAACTTTTCAAAAAATGTTTGGCATATAGTCCTCACCAGGGACTTATGCGCTTTAAAAAAACGAATACTCTCACTTTTTTCTTTGCAATAAGCTTTAATTTATTCACGAGAAAAACGTTGACCAAAACGAAAAATTTTCCGCAGCTATTCCAAAGCCCTATTTTCTTTAGCCCTTAGTAGGACTTATGCCAATGTTTTTTATGAGCTTTTCGAATATAATAATGTCATATTTCTAATTGGCATTAATGAAAAATTGGTAGACAAGTAAAGATGTTTTTCCACATTTTCTTACAAAGTTTTCCATTTTTAGGCCCCTTGCGAGACTTATGCCAAAAAAATTTTGTGATACTTTTTTTCAACTTATGAACATGGCATAAGTGAGAAATACGTCTCTGTACACATTATTTTTTTTGAAAAGGAAAATTGAATTTTCACGAAGGTGTCCCGCAGCCCATATTTTAAATTTAGTTTATTGTACTTGTCTCTCGGTTACCTTTCAGTACTCTCAGAGGCATAAACGAGAAAGACGTCGTCGAACTTCAGTCTAATATCTCCCGGTCTATAATTTTGTTCTATTAATATTTTTCAATTTATGATGCCTCTACTGCCTATTACTTTGTCACGACTATTTTTGTGCTCCAGTATAATTCAATGCAAATTGAACGCGACTTTCCCGCTTTAGTACCAACCTTAAAGCGTATGCCTACCTACTGCTTTGTTCCACCTGGCATAGGCCAGCAGCACCCTCTTCAGCAGCGCCTGGTTTTCCTGGCCGTCCTCGCCGCAGAATAGGCTGCAGCCGGTGCGGTGCAGGTCCTTGACGATCTGCACCCCCAGCTCGGCGTCGTCGGGGTGCGACCACTCGCTGAAGCAGGACCGTTCCACTTTGGGCCAGTCGACTCCGCGCGACGCCAGGTGCCTGTCGGCAAGGGTCAGCCACAGCCTTCTGCGGAACTCGGGGGGGATGCCGCCCGGCAGCTGGGCCACCATCTTCATCGCGGCCGCCCACTGCGAGAAGCCCGACTCCCCCGGGGCCGGCTGGATCGTGAAGCGCATGTCGGCGGTTCCCTCCGGGTCACCTGGAAGGAAAAAGTTCAATGAGGGTCCGAATTTGAAAACGTCGCATGGGAATGGTCGTGGGAAGCGTTGCTGAGGGGGCCTCTTGCAACGCCTCGTGTCAGAGTGGTATTTTTTCTAAATTGCTGACATTTTCAAGAACACACAAAGTCAAAAAAAGTGGGCTGACCTGGTGACCCCACTAGATTATACGAACCTGTTGTTAGTTTTACTCCAACACTCACAGGATTTGAGTAGATCGCAAAAAATTGCTGAACATCCTGAAAAATCATGACAAAGCCGACTAATGGGCGCCAACAAAGTTTTGAAAAAAAATATTTGGACCAGATGAAGTCTTAATCGACTTATTTGAGAAATATCTCCTGAAAAATACGAAAAATCGTTAGAACACCGCATATCAAAATATTCACTGAGCGAAGTCTTATTTCAATGTATTTTGAAGAGTTGAACACGAATTTGACACTGTCTAAGCTTCCTGGGCTCTCCAATATAAGTATTTCAAAGCAAAACGTCTTCTTTATTGTTGATTTGCCTTCGGTTATCACCAATCTTCGATTTTTCAGTTCCACAGCCAAAAATTCAACCGCATCTTTTGGAAGCCCTATTTTTCTAATCACTCAACTTTTCCTGATGAAGTAGATCTGGAAGTTTTGTTTCACCTACGTATTCATCCCCACTTTCTTTTGTTTCACTTTCTCTATTTCCTTTTTCCGCTTCAACTTTATCTCTGCTTCCGATTCCCTTCTTTGGAATAGACTCTAACATGCTTATCATCACCATCAATCACTTCTGGTCTTCTTGTCAGTGTCAATCGTATTCAGCGTAGCAAAATCTACTGGAATAAGGCTTAGACTGGTCCAAGTAAATTTCTTCCTTTGGTGCAAATTTCCAAATAAGTGATTTTCTAGAGATTCTTCATATTTTTAACTAGTGTTGAGTGAATTAAAATACATAAGACAAGACTTTATCTGGTTCAAATAAAGTTTTTCAAAATATAACTGATTCGTTTTCAGTTCAGTCCACTTTTTTGTGTTTTGCGTGTCTGTATTATGTTTCCTAAGTGCCCAAAAGGCATTTTAGGAAACTATGTTTACCTTGTACTACTGTAATATTGAGTTTGACTTCAATTTGCAATTTTTGAATCGAGAAAATAATGGTTGATTAATTTGTGGCGCAAAATTTGTTAAATTAAAATAAATAAATTTCCGAAATTGTCATGTTATTGAAGCAATTTATTTGATTAAATTAGTAAGTAATAACTATACGAAAAATACTTCCTAGAACTTCTAGTCAACTGGAATGTCTTTTTGACAAATTAGTTAACAATTAAAAAAAATGTCAGTTCTCGAAAAATTTACATTCCTGCACTTTCATTATTCTTACTGGTCACCCAGATGTCATTAATTACCCGCGAATATTTAAAATCACGCACAAATATTTAAAAATAATAATAACAGTAAATTCATAATACAACCAGAAACAACATTAATAATAATAGCAATAATTGACATGGGACACGTTAAAATAGGTGGTAAAAATGGCAAATTACAAATATAAATGTACCTACCTAAAGATTTACATATAAAAATATAACATATATACAGAAGAAAATGACAATAAAATTGTGATGCCAGTGGAAAAAGAAAAAAAAATCTAAATGCTAATCGTTTTTTCCTCCAATTGTCAGAAAACTATGACATTTTTTGACTGTCAGAAGCCTCTAAGGTTAACATTTTCCTTACTGAAAAAAATGGTATCTTAGCAACAAAATTATCCACTTTTAATCCTAGGAGCTATAGTTGACACTTTTAATCCTTAGATTAAAAGTGTTAATAAAGTTTTAATAAAAGTTTATTCGACAATATTTACAAAAATTTTTGTTCATACAACATATTTTCGATAAAAACTTAAAAAATTGTGTCCCAGCACAGTAAAAGAACGTGGTCTCTTGGTTTTGGTATTGGGAACTTTTATAATTAAGGCGAATTTCACATCTTCAACATTATCAATTGTTAAATTGACTAATTCATCAGAATGGCATGCGCCTGCAACCCTCAATATTAGGACAACCTATAAAGAAACTTTTTAAAAACTTTGTTCCTTTATTTTTAAAGCGTTTACCTTCATCATCAAATATAAATTATCAGGTGCACTATTCAAAAAGCAATCAACTTGCTCCTTTGTAAATACTCGCTATTTTTTCGGTACATATCCCTCATTTTGTCTCTTAATACGTAGGTAACTTTGAATATTTACTTATATCCCATTCTTTATATCCAACATTGACCGCAACATGGAATATTGTGACCAAAGCGTTGACGGCTTCATTTTATTTACTAAGTTTGAGAAATACATCATCAATACTTCTTCTGAATACAACTTAATGTCTTTTTCTTCGCACTAATCCATAAAACGTTGGTAGACACATTCACAAATTTTTGAAATTTCTTTGGAAGGAGATTCAAAGAAAAAGAAGAAAGAAGAGTGTTCAGCAAATTGAACCACAAACAATCACAAATGAACTCAATTAGCGATATGGCGACAAATTTGGTTTGAATAATTTCAAAGTCCAAATTAATAATGAAGGGGGATTTCAGTTGGAGAAAAAATAACAAGTTTTATTCGGATTATCATTAGATTACTATAAATAAATGTAGCAC
>NW_019419819.1:0-6380 GCF_000390285.2 Anoplophora glabripennis
CCGAAATGTTAGGGTTAAAAGTGAGCACACAAACGGTGACTTTGACTGTAACTTGGACGTCGTTTACATGTTAATTTGAAAACTTTTTTAATCAATTTTTTTGTCCAACATATTAGGTCCAATCCTGGGTCAAAAATATACGGTTCCATTTAAAATTTTCAATTAGACTTCTAAATGACCTTGAAGGTCATGGTCAAGGTCACATTCGAACGTAAAATTTTCCGTTCTTACCATTTCCGGGGACAAAAGTATACGGTTCTATATAAAATTTTCAACTTGACCTCTAAATTACCTTCAAGGTCACCGTTGGATTACTCACTCAAAACCGTGTAACTTTTGTCTTAATAATTTTTGTTTGAGCAGCATTTTCTGAGATAAAGAGGGGGGGGATTCCAAACTTTTTGGAACACCCTGTAAGGCCAAACTTAAAGGAGTGATCCTTTGAGTGATTCTAAGACGAAAAGTTTATATAAACATAGGTCCAGAATGTTTCGTTGTTGCCAGTGTTATTTATGATAGAAAGGATCTAATTTAGCCCTAACTGGATTAAAATTATTAAGTCCAGTGGCGTCCCAAGGGGCGCGTTAATAAATATTTTTGACAAAAAAACTTGACTGACATTTTTAGGTATAACTTTTATAATTGTTTTCACATTAAACAACTAGTAAGTACAATTTTTTTCTCTTGAATTTTTTTCGTATCTTGCTTCCTTTTTGGAGAAAAAATAAATAAAAATCATTTCATTGTATGTCCTTGGGACAAAATAATAAAAAATAAAAACTACCAAACTATAAAAAATCGTTAATGTAATTAGTGTTTATTAGGACATAATATTGTCATTTCAAAAAGTTAACAGGAATAAACATTTAAATGTCGTTTTGCATATTTTTTTAATAATTTCTGAGCTTATCAAATCAATAAATCTCGACATTTCCGATGAAGATTTATGTTAGTCGTAAAGTTAACTTCCTGATAGTGCACATCTAGGTTACGTATATCACAAATGTAGGGTCGCGAAGCTAATAGTCAGACCCCCTTTTTTTGTGCAGGAAATATCTGCAGGAAATTCGTTTTATTATGCGCTCCCGCGTTGAACTTCGCCCGGTTCCAGCAGGAAATCGCCACGTTTGTTCGTAGCCCGCGTTTTTTTCTTAATAAAACACGTTTCATTTCGTTCCTTATAAAGTTCCGAGATAACACACATCATTGTGAAATAATTTTGGAATCTTATGAGAACTGTTCACTCACCTCTGAAAATCTGGTCAGTCTCCCGACGTACAGCAGCAGGATGATTTCAGTAACGGCCATGATGGTTCCGGATAATAAAGCGTCTTTCAGTCGGTTTGGCATCAGGGCGTAGGTGAGGTAAGTGGAGGACAGGGCGAAGGCCGTCCCCATAAGGGGCCGGTCGTCCTCGAAAATGAACGCGATGCATATCTGGAAAAACGCATTGGTCTCAGGTTTCCAGAAGTGGATCAATAGTGAGGTTAATTTTATTCGTGTACCTATTTTTCCCATTCAAAATCTCTTATTAGTCCAACCAAATTACACTTGAAGAAAAAAAAAATTGTTACCTAGACTTTTATAAGTGGAAATGGTAAAAGGGCTTATAATAAACCTAAAAAAAAAAATGAATGCGTGAGCAGGGGCGGCGGAGGTTTAATTNAAACCTTCGGAGAATCGACGCTGACCCAATTAGTCATGTAAATTGGAAGTGACGCCCGACTTCAATTTGAGATATTAGCTCCCCTAAATGGAGAAACCTAGACGTTTCCACGACGGAGGAGGCAAGGAAATACAATTACCGGCGACTTCCCGTAACGCCGGGGGACCGTCGCGTCGCTCGGGCCATCAAAGATCTATTTCTGTCGATAAAGGACCACGGGGGGCGACGGGAAAGAAATGCGTCTATTTGGGAAATAAATGAAGGAATATCGGAGCGATTTGAAGGGTGCCAGCGTGTTATTTCCTCTATTTTTTAAAGTATCTCGCATTTGGAAGGTCGAGTTGATTTATATTCTTCTTATTCTGGATTTTCGTTCACGGTCTTTTATTAATTATAGCGACCCAATATCCTAACTCCCATTTTTTTTTATTGTTCCTCTCTCGCAATCGAATTAACAAACGGATCCCGCGCAGAGGACATTACCCGGTCACGAAATTCCCTCCTAGAGCCTTTGAGGACGTCTGAAAGGCAGATTAGTTCCGATTCCCTCTTTGCGAACGGCTCCATTTGGATTCAATCGGTGTTGGCGCCCATTCCGCTACCGAAACGGTACGGTCTGTGGACGTGTAACGCTCCCCGTCGATTTCCATATTCATGGTGACAATCTGTACCGCAGGAGACACGTACACACTACGCCGATGATACCGCTGACGAGGTCTGAATACGTAGTCGCGATGTAATCGACTAATTTCGGTGGGTATTTGCATAAGGAAGGAGCTTGAGTTTTTTTATTGTGAAAATCCCCAAACACTGGTCGAAATGCCTGACACAAGAGAAGAAAAAGTTCCAAAACCGTCTTCGAATTAATAAATGCGAAGCCGTCACCTGTAGAGCCCGAAAAAGCTTTAAAAGAACCCAAACAAGACTGAGAACATCGAACTTGACGGACAAAGTCGAATTTTCTAGTAAAGTATTCTACATATCTACAAACATCGAGCTATAACCAACGGACAATGTGACGAACAGATAGCTAACATCCAAATCCAAAAAGGCCAACGGCAAGAGACACCAGCGGAGATTTACTTCGAGAACTGGCGGAGCTATCAAGAGGTGTGATCGAACGTCGACTCTAAACTTAATTAATACCTAGAGCAACATTTCTGGCCAAACAAAGTACAACGTGCGTAACAAAACCATAATAAATATTTTTTTCTATATTCAATATAAAATTATTGAGATATTTTTATGAAAATTACATTTGAACATAGAAAAAGAACACTTATACGACAGTTTCGCTGAATGTAAGGGACACACTAAGCTTGACATGGGAGGGAGAGGGGGAGAGAGGGAGAGGGAGAGAGGGAGAGAGGGAGGGAGAGGGAGAGAGAGAGAGGGGAGTCAATACAGCACAAAATATCCAAGAATTTTTTTAATCCATAATTTAAAAAGTTGTAAGTCCCTAATAAAAAAAAATTATAACAAATTTATGAAATATTTTATTATTTCTAATTAGTATTCCCAATAGCAGTAAAAAATTAACTTTTATACTGTTATGACCTCATCAAATAGATATTTTGAAAGAGTTCAGAGCCGTACTCAGGAAAAATTTTAAATGATAGCAAAAACAAGCTAAAAATTTTTTAAGCGATTACAATAGTAATATCCTCTAATTCAGAATTAAAAATTACTTTAGATTTTGTCATAAAAATAACAGCGACGTATTTAAAAAAATTAGCCCGATGATGGCTTCTCGAAGACGAAACGTCGGATTGCAAAAATGTTGACGCCATTGGATAGAGCGAAAAAAGTGACATTATAAATATGTAATTTATTTTAAAATTCGTTTTCAAATAAAGCCAGAAAAAAATAAACAATTTTGCAAAATTTAGTTTTTTTTCGGATATCTTCGGAAGTACCCGGAATTTTAAAACTTTTTAAACGGCATATTGTTAGGTATAAAAAACACAACTTTTTTCTAATCTGAGCCACTCCGTATCTCTTACCGTTTCCTAGATCCTAATGCCTATCCCATCCTTATCTTGGACACATTGTATATCTATGAATTCATCAAACTTTAAAAAAATAAGTACATTAATCGATCCTACGGGAAAAAAATTATTATTTATTTTAGTTATTCACTATTCGACTTATGTTTATAGCAATACTGTACAAAAATAGTTTTAGGTCAAACAATGAGAAAGTTTTTTTTTGTATTTTTTCCATACAACTGAATGGTGTAATCAGGTTTTGTTTTTTTTTTAAATTTAAACAAATAATCAACAATTAGGTACTGAAAAATTCAATGCTACGTCATTTTTTACTTTTTTGCATTTTTGAGCATGTTTTTGAACTGTGATTACAATTTTTTTTATTTCAACAAAAAGTATATGTCAAAACGAAAAAAATGATTACCGGCAGAACTCTGTACGATGATTTTTTAAAGTGAACTTTTCTTTGAAATAAAAGTGTTTCGGGCCGAAAAAAATGAATATCTCAGAAACTTCTTGATTTTTTTATCTAAAAAAATTTGAGGTTATTTAAGGTATACTTTCAGAAAGTTTCGTCAAAATTGAATTAATTTTGCGGAAATGAGAAATAAAAAACGAAAAATCAGAAAAAAAATTGTTTTTCGCATTTTTCTAGGAAATTTTGAGGTTATGTTAAAAAATGACCTCTACAAAAGTTGTAGATTTTTGCATGATCTACAACTTTTGTATTAGATACTTTTTTCTCTGACGTCAACTTTCGCCAGAAATCTCAATGATTCAATTTTTCATAACTTTTCAACCCCCCAAATCAACCCTCCGCCGCCCCTAATCAAGCATTTATTTTATTTTTTTTTCGTTTATTATAAGCCCCTTTCCATTTCCACTTATAAAAGTCCAGGTAATAATTTTCTTTTTTTTCCCTCTAAATGATTTATTTTAATCGGTCTACATACAATATATATATGTTTTTTTATGGGGAAACAACAAAAACTATTACCTTGATCAAGAATTTTTTGAATATTTTCTGATATTCTGTCCAACGAATGATGCATCTTTGAAACAATCATTCATCAGAAGACAATTTTTGCAACCGAGTTATCCTTATTCGATGATCGGAAAATACAAATTTTGCCGAGAAACTTCTCCTTCGCCGACGACGGCGAATTTATTTTAGGAGCGTCCTTGAATTTCACTTTAACCAAAAGAAAATCCAGAAGCAGGGAAGAACAAACTGTTGTAGGGGGCTATTTAAAAACTTTTAATTAAAATTAGTTGCCAAAACACTCAACAAATAATTTAATCTCTGCAAACTCTCCCAGAGGAAATAATATGGGAATTCTGAAGGCGGCGAAACTTACAAACATCTCTCGAGATGAATCCGATGTCGAGACAGGTCCAACTTTTAATTAAAATACAATATATTTCAGTCGCTGGGCTTTTTGTTGGAAACATTTATTGAAACCTCACAAACACGATCAATTTTATTTCGCGACCTTTAAATATTTTTACTCGGAGGTTGTTTGATGAGAAAAAACAAATAAACTGGGTCCTTTCCATTTGTATTTTCTGGCTGTTTTGTTGTGCTGAATGAACCTTTCTTTCCTACAAACTCTTTCAAGTTTGTGAGACGTTAATAAAATATTCGAATCCATTATTTAATGCTGCCTTTGATGAAATATACATTTAAGTTTAATCTCAGAAGAAAAACAGAATGTCCACGGATAATAATTTCCGCTTGAGATAGGTATTATTTCTAAATTAGAATTTCAATTACTGCAGGAGTTCAACTTACCTCTAAAGTTAAAAAAGTAACTAAGATGAAGTACGAAATAATGATTAAGTAAACTTCGTTCATCGTGGGCTTGGAAACCACGGTGAGTAACACTGGAAAACAAAGAAAAACTATTAAACACTCGGATGGATATTTCATGAATATTTAAGAATTATAAAATACCTTGTAAAATGCGTTCCAACAGTATTTATTTTAAATGGAACTCATAAGAATTTCTATTTTAGTGGAGTCAAGATAGATTTTGACTCGCGAAAATTACTGGAAGAGAGAACTTTTTATTTTTCGCTTTGTAAAGTTGTCAGAAACAACATATAAAAAGTTACCAACTGTAGAGTGTACGCTAAATTATGTATTTAACAAATTAATTGCAAAATTTCAGTTTTTGCAAAATATATAAAAAAAAATTATAAAAAAAAAAATAACTGCGCCGTTCGAAAGAACAGGAAATTTTACATAAAAAATGTTAATAAAGTTTTTTTCTAAAATGCGAATTGAAGGCTGCAGAAGTTTTTTTTCTAATGTACGAAAAATGAGACGGGCGCCTCCCCCCTCCAAGTATAGCTCTCGAAGAGCGCGCTACACTAAATTTGTTATAACTTATATAAAGTTACGTCATTCTATAATTTTGTGCAATAATAATAAAACAGCTGTCATTCTTTTAATTTTTAAAATAAATTTCTATAACTATCACAGCTTACTTTTCAAATGACAATTGAAACAGTGAGCGATATGGAAAAAATCTTAAAAATTTAATTTGAATAATATTGAGCACAACATATTCAATAATTCTAAGAAATCACAAATTTTACTTTTTAGGCCATACTTTATAGATCAAAAACTATAGTTGTAAATGTGATATTGAAATTTTATGAGAGCACTTTTTAAAGCTTAAATTCTCTACTTTAAGGTGGTGCATTTTATTTTTCTTAAAAAA
>NW_019419819.1:6535-7672 GCF_000390285.2 Anoplophora glabripennis
GTTTGATTTAAAATCGATAATTGTTAAATAAATTGTTTAAAATAGTCAGCCATATTGGATCAGCCATTTTGAATTTTCATTTTCCGACATTATATTCTTGTTTAGCGACGTCAAAACCCCCTATATTACAAATATAAGCGAGTTTGATTTAAAATCGATAATTGTTAAATAAACTGTTTAAAATAGCCGGCCATATTGGATCAGCCATTTTGAATTTTCATTTTCCGACTTCATATTCTTGTTCAGCGACATCGTCAATTTAAAAGAAATCGATTTAAAATTCATTGAATTATTTGAAATGTTCTTAAAAAAACTATTTATTATTGTTTAAACAATTAAAGAAACAATTAGCGTACAAAAATAAGTTTATAACTTTTTTTTAGTACCGAAATAATGCGTAATTTTAAGCTATCTTGACTCCACTATTTTAGTTTAAAAAAGACCCGACACCTCCCACAAGCCTCTTACCTCCATAGATGGCTATACAACAGCCCGNCTCTTCAAATGACAATTGAAACAGTGAGCGATATGGAAAAAATCTTAAAAATTTAATTTGAATAATATTGAGCACAACATATTCAATAATTCTAAGAAATCACAAATTTTACTTTTTAGGCCATACTTTATAGATCAAAAACTATAGTTGTAAATGTGATATTGAAATTTTATGAGAGCACTTTTTAAAGCTTAAATTCTCTACTTTAAGGTGGTGCATTTTATTTTTCTTAAAAAAATTGAAATAATAGTTGAAAAAACAGAAAATAAAAAATAAAAATATTTCATGAAAATTCCGTGAATTTTATTGTTAAATAAAGTTTAATAATGTACAAAAAAAATTTTTTTTTGTTTAATAATCCGTCAAAGAATTAAGTTAAGACCTTAAAAGAAGTAAATCCAGTGAAAAATTATTTTTTTATTTATAGTAAGTAATAAGTGGAAAATTGTTACAACAGCAAAAAAATAACATTTTTTGATGAATTGATTTAATATTCATTTTTAAAACGTATATTTTGTATCTAAAATTGTGAATATAAGTTTTCTTAATGATGTAAACACAGATATGAGTTTGGGTGACGAAGCTAAGCAGTGAGCACACCAAATATTTTTTTGTTACTTACAGTTTATTTATTTTAAAAG
>NW_019419820.1:0-7641 GCF_000390285.2 Anoplophora glabripennis
GCTGCTTCCTTAAAATAATTTTTTTATTGCTAACATTAAATTTCTACGCTATGCCTGCATTTTCACTTAAATTGAAATATCTCACAAACTGTAAGTCCTAGGTATGCATTACATTTAATAAAGTTCACGTATTTCTTTACGGTGCTTTCAAAAATTCAGTAAAATACAGGGTATTCCATTTAAAAAAACATTACTTTGATATGGTACGCTTTTCCTGGATACCCCGTATATCTCAAAATATTTTTAAAATGTAGCCGTAATCAACCTACACATACCCACCTAAACAGGTTTCTGTAACATTTGCCGTTTGGTCACTAGCGACCGAGGCGTTACTGGTGGCCCACCCTGNAGAAGAAGAATAGATTCCTAAATTTAAATTAAGTAAAAATTTAACATTAGCCGTGTTATTCATAATGCCCTTGCTCGGAAAGAATAACCTCATACGCAGGTCAGATCTTGTTGATATGTTATCACTGTCATCATTAGTGTATTTTCCCTTGTTTTGTTTAATCTTGGCAATTTCTAGTTCTACTAAGTATTTGTATTGTTTTTCTTGATGTTATGCTGTGTCAGTGTATTTATCGAGTGTTTTTTTATTCAAGTGGTTTATTATAGACGTACTTTTAATCACAACCAAACCTTTCTTGAATGATATCCTGTTCGAGGCTACTTCTCTTACATGAAATTATCTTTAATGCCCATGCTCAGTAACATTGATATAATTTTAATTTATTAATTACTATAAAAGACAATATTGTTCTATAAATTTAAATATATATAAATTCTATAATTCTATTAGTTTGTCACTTGGGGTCTGAAACTTCTTAAATATTTCTAATATTGCCAAAATGTCGCGATATTTAAGATCATGACAAAGAAACAATTTTTTTGGCACTTATGTTCAAAGTACACAAGGTCAAAAATCGATCTAGTAAAAATATTGAGGAATTCTAAAAAGGTCTATTTCACAGTATACCGGATGCTCTTTGAAAGAGGGTCACATTTATACAGAGGCTACGTTTGATTTTTAGAAACACGTATTATAAGATTATTTTGTCAAATTCTTCCTTAAGCCTTCGGAACAGGAGCGGATTCTGCTTAAATTTAAACTGTTCAGGATTTAAGTTTGTTGCTGTCTTGTTTACTTTGGATTAATTTAATATACTTACCTAACAACCCCTTAGCTTGTGAAGTGTCTGAGTAAGGAAAAAGAGTTAGAAACATACCGTTTTTTGTTTAGAATTTTATAACTTTGTAATATTACCTACCTATTTTAAATTTCCTAAACGCATCCCTATTTACAATGACAGTAGTACAGTTCAATTAAACTAGGTCAATGTGAGAGGTCAATATCACTGAGATTCACAAATTGAGTACATACACTGCTTACAAAAAGTAGTAACACATAATTGTAAAAAATTGATTTTTAAAAAAGAATTTCATAGAAATCAGGTCAGTATTTTTATATATTTTTACGTACGTTTTAAAAAACGGAAAAAATAATTATTTTAGAACATAAATTAGCTGTATTTATAATTAGTAACATATTTACGTATCAGTATTAGTTAATTATTCGATAATTATGTAGAAAATTTTAAATTTTTAAAAATACAATGTTTTTGTAAGTTCGACGCTTAGTCCACAGTGATATCAAAAAACTATTATGACTTCATAACAACACGTCGCTAAGCCATACAGAAGCAATACTATTAGAAGAAGAAGAAGAATACTACTAAATTATTTTCCACTGTCTCGAACAGTTGTTTTGAAAAGGTAACAACTGGCAACGCTGATATTGCACTGTACAACTTACCACGCTAATTCTGGGTGGCCTGATTTACACCGCCAAGTGGTGGCCTAAACAAGAATAATAAAAGTGCAGTTTAAAAAACTAATTATAACTTATTAAATAGATTTCTTGTCTCTCATTTATCTGCATTTTCATCTGACGATTTTATATTCGTGATTGAAATTTGAACTGTTAGCATTACAACTATATTCTAGAAGTGTGGTTTATAAAAATTAACGATTCCTACGTATTTTATTAGTACTATTTCTTATATTTAAACCTTAAAAGAAGTGGTGTAGAACAAAACATTACTCCGTGAAAATAATATTGAGTCCTCCCCATAAGGCATACACCTCTATTATATCTTAGAACAAATTTCTAGAGAATATAAAACACCGTCGCATTGTCTCGCTCCGCCGAGCAAAATGCCCCCTGGGAGTTAAACTGTATGATTGCACGCCAGACGGATTATTTCCTCTGGTCTATAATTTTATCGACATATATTTTTTCACAAAACTACTTGTTTTTACAATGGAGGAGGTGAACGTATAGAGACAGCGTTCGCATTCGAGTATCTCGCTAATAGAATTTATTTTTTCGTGAGTTCCGTCCTCACTTCGCCAGAACTAATGAAAATAAAACACCGGTGAGTCTAATGGTATTAACTTACTTGTCCTTTTGTAGTGGAAACGTTTATATATTGAAGCTTGGTAGGTACTATGGGTTTTAAGATTTTATTTCTCTAAGTTCGATATAATTCACAATCAGAGTAAGGTTGGTATTCGGATAAGCAGATAAGTAGTAGAAATTTAAGTGTATTGGATGAAACAGGTAATAAAAAAATTAATTTTAAGCAAAAAGTTTCAGGTAAACACATATCCGGAAACCCTTAATGAAACAGGGAAAAGGTGTAAAAGTTATAATAAAAAAAGTCTTAATATTTTTATTTTCGAGTTTTTAAACATATTTAGAATCTTGCACAATGTACGTGGGTGGAGGACCAAAGGGAAAAAGTTTCCAACTCTACTCGTGGCAGAGTTATAGTGACATTGATTCACCAAAAAAGGGTCCTTCTTCTTCATTTAGTGGTTAGTTCTAATCAAGTCTAGCACCGCGGCATTTTCATGCCAATTTCCTCACTACTTAGTCCTATTCAGCAAGTAGTTTTGTCCTTTTAACAAAGTCCTTCCTGGCAATTCTTTCAGTTCCTTGGGTTCTAAATAGGGTGTTGTATAGATATGTCCTAAAGTGACGGTGTCCCGTTCCTGTCACTTTCGTGAGTTGAATTTTATTCAAGCTCAGCAAATCATTCGTTCTTTCCTGCAAATGACACTCCATAAGTTCCTTCGCATGGCTTTGCCCTGGCCTTGAAACCCAGAATTTACACTGGAAGATATCCCACAGAAAGGCTCCGGACACATGAACTCTGTTTCGAATCCCTTCCTAGCAAGTTCATTTGCTTTCTCGTTTGCATCACTGCCTTTATGTCCTAGCACCCAACACAGTCCAAGTGTATTAGTGGTATCCAGTCAGCATTTGTAAACAATCCCACACAAGTTTTGAACTTACTTTGACTAAAACCTTAATTGCAGCTTGGCTGTCAGAGAATATATACAGGGTGTTAATGATAAGTTTAACCATACCTTAAAGGCGTATTCTACCGATGAAAATAATCAAGTTTTGCCTTATAAATATTTTTGATAGGACCCTTCCCTCCGGAGATACCAACAGGGTATTGAAAGTTTCAGCTTCCAATGCAAAAAAATTTCACTTAAATTTCACTCAATTTTACTCATCATGTATCAATTTCTGTCCACACCCGATTGAATAAAATTTTCACTCTATTAGTATGAGTGAATCTGTTGTATCAGAAATGAGTGAGTTTTACTCAAATCTGAGTTACTATTAACTATCAATTGAGCGACTTTTGACTCTATTTTGACTAAATATACAAAACCAATTTAGAGTTGACTTTTTCTCAAATTTGATTTAAATTTAACTATTATTGAGTAATTTTTTACTCCGACTTGGTTTTTAATTAACTAAATATCAAGTGCAAAAATAAATCATTTATAAATGATTAATTAGGATATGCAGTGTTGAATAGTGGTGGGCAAGATCCGCATCATACGTATAAATCATACGGAACTCAAGTGGGAATCGATTCATGCGGATCCCGATGCAAAAATAATTTCGTATGTTTCGCATCAATGTGAGTTGAGACTGAAGTGAAGTGAATCGGTATCAACTGATTCTCGCATCCGATACAGGAATGAGTAAGTGGAAGGCGCACGCATACTGGGAATCGATTCATACGTATACCGGTATAAGATTAATTTCGTGTGTTCGCATCACCGCATCAATGCGAATTGGGAATGAATCGGTCTCAACTGATTCTCGTGTCCAATACAGTTCGATGAGATACGATGCATTAGAAACAGTTTAGTGCATAGGAAACTAAATATTGAAATGATTTATATGAAATTGTGGAGTCTGAAACAAACTTATAACGTAAAAAGTAATTGTCAGAGTGATGTGTGTTTCGTATTGTCAGGGTAATGTATTTCGTATTTAAATGTTGAATCCTTTGACCGAAAATAAATTTAAACATTAATTCATTTCACTTAAAAATAATTTACTGCTTTCTCAACTTGAATTCAAATATATTACTGCTTCGTTTCTGCTGATATTCATGGTTCTGCTAAAAAATGAATTTATAGATGTTTGCAAAAAATTTGCAAATCTTTCCGTGTGGTATATTGACAGGTAATTACCTCCCCTTAAATTAATTTATAAATTAATAAATAAAACACAAAAGCAATTTGTGCTTTGACTGCTGCTA
Organism: Anoplophora glabripennis; assembly: GCF_000390285.2. Taxonomy (NCBI): domain Eukaryota; kingdom Metazoa; phylum Arthropoda; class Insecta; order Coleoptera; family Cerambycidae; genus Anoplophora; species Anoplophora glabripennis. The sequence continues at coordinate 4,632 of NW_019419820.1, forward strand.
CTGTGAAAAAAAGAGATTGAAAAAGTAATGCGATAGTTCTTTCTTATATTGGAATTTAATTAGAAAATATACGCGACAGAGTGTGATACGATACAATATATGAAACGGGAATGAGTGAGGAAGTACAAATTGTACTTGTACATCCGCACTGAATACGATTCCGTGATGCGGATCTTTTGATGCGGATCTTTATGTTGATACATTTCGCATCATGCGGATCATTAAAAAGATCCGTATTGCCCATCTCTANGACCCAGTACACTTTTATATGGGCTTTTGTGGCTGCAACAACGACAGCCACTGCTGCAGTAAATGCAGTAATATTTCGTACGTGGTATGTGGTGGTTTATTTCTGCGAGCGGCACGTGTGAATATTTTCGTTTAGGCGTCTACGGATATTATAGTTATTAAAATGAATAGCGTTTCGTTTAAAAAAAAAAACTTTATTTCGTTCTCTGCCTTATGAGGATAAACTAAAAATAAAAGAATTAGGTGGGCCAACACAATTAAATTTTGAAGTTAGTGGAACAAGACGAAGTAAAAGTTATAAAGGACAATTTAACAATAATATATACACAAAAGCAGAGTGGGTGTGCGGGTGTGATTTAAAAAAAACATTTGTTTTCCGTGCTTACTTTTCGGTGTGGAAAAAGTATGGACAATATACAGTGTGAAAGATTTAAGTCATTAAGTTTTTAGGTAAAATAAACATAAGAAGTCAGTTAGATTCTGCATATTGGGATAATATACGGAAACACAATGAACAGGTAATGAAAAATCGCTATGTATTATCTAAAATCATAGATTGCATAAAATTTTGCGGAGCTTTCGAATTAGCACTTCGCGCACAACACGAGACAGAAAATTCGGACAACCCTGATGTGTTTCGTGGACTCATAAGTTTTAGTGCAGATCTTGACGACATATTAAATGAACATCTAGCCACATGCTGTATGGTCCCGGATTTCGGATTTGCACGTATAACTCCCGGAATATAATATAATGTACATATATATAAAAAAGATAAAATCATAACACTCCGAGGAAAATTAAAATTCGTTGAATCGTTGATAAATTTCACAAACGATTTTTTTGTTTATAAACAATATTCAATAATTTAATAAAATATATTTAGTTTATTCCAATTTATTTATACCGTCAGTAGGTAATTCGTGAATAGATATTTCAAAAAGGTATCAATTTCAAAAATCGTTNATAAAATATATTTAGTTTATTCCAATTTATTTATACCGTCAGTAGGTAATTCGTGAATAGATATTTCAAAAAGGTATCAATTTCAAAAATCATTCTTGTGAAAATCTGTTTTTTTTGTAAATGCATTGTTCCTTGAAATTCAGAAGTGCCAGGAAAGCGCGTGACCTTGAAAATTTTAAAATTTTTCGCCTGCGGCGCCATTTAGAGACTCCGGCCACTTAATATCCCAGAATTCAATTCAGCAAATGTAACAACTTTCAACAGAACACATTCAATCAATGTTCACGCGTCGCCACTGCATCCGCAGATGAATACGATTCCCTGATGCGGATCTTTATGTTGATACATTTCGCATCATGTGGATCATTAAAAAGATCCGTATTACCCATCTCTAGTGTTGAAATTAATTTATTTCGCGGGGTCTCGGTCCTCTCCTAGCTGAGACCCTCCAGCTGAGACACACCGACGCCGGCTGAGGCCTGTTCTCCTGACGATCACGGTTTTCTGAAGCATCTGACGCGCCCCTGTCAACTGTGGTCGAGATTACAGAAGCAATATGTAAGTGGTGCCATCTTCACGGCTCCATTCAAATTACTCGAAATTAATATACATCTTGATCTGAGTCCATATATTCCTGCACCTGTCCCTCTGGTCATGTTAGAGCCATCCGTAAACCATATTAGGCTCCATCTTTAAGGGTTATCAAACTTTTCTCCCATTTTCTTTGATCCTCAGTTTCAAATGGCTTGTGGAAGTGAAAAATTAAATTCTAAAATTTTAATCGTTTTGTTCGATAAAATTTGAGTGATTATAATCCAAAAAGATTGTAAAAACCTGGGTCTACAAATTTACGGTTTTCGAGATACAGGTCCGGAAATATATTTAAAAAAAATCGTTTCTAGAATATAAGACGTTTGATGCCAGGATATTTGTTTCTTCAAAAAAATAATGGAATTTTCTTTCTAGAAATACTATTTTAAATGGAAATTGATCATGACATGTCGGAAAAACCTTTATACTAAATTTCTTAGTCTATAGAAACATGGAAAGAAACAAATTATTTCGGAATACAATTTTTCATTGAATTTCACATATAAAGAATTTACACAGTAAAGAATTTCAAACAAATATTAAAATATTTTTATTAAGTCTTGCGTTTTTGCACTTTTAATAAATATTTTTTGAATCCAAATTTTAATGGTTTTAAATATTAGTCGTAAGTATTTTTAAATATTTTTAGAATATAGTTCAAGACACCTTTATAAATTAACCCACATTTTAGTCTTTTGTTATTGTTGTTATGTGTATTTTGCGTTTATTTGCAAATTGTATCTTTATGAACTTTACACTGTAAAAAATCATTGTGAGTGAAAAGCAACAAAGGTTCTAAGTTAATCCGTTGAGTGAAATTATTGAATACATTTTCACTGAATATTGAAAATTTTGATAATTTTAATAATTTGTGATAATATTTGAGTACTTTCACCTAAATATAATAAATTCTCCAGATAAACTCTTAATGAATCGGGTGTGGATACATTATTGAGTAAAATTGATTGAATTTGAGTGAATTATTTTTACAGTGTATACTTTTTATTCAATTATTTTTGTTTTCTCTGAACGAGTGTAAATACTTTTACTTTTTAAGACGTATTTACTTTGATTCTAAAGAATTATAAAACTTGTACACCCTCGAACAGACTTACTGTCCTGAGGGTTTGATTATACTCGTATAAGTTTGTTTTTATTGTTTTATTTACATTTAATGTTAAATTGTGTTTTATATTTAACTATA
>NW_019419821.1:0-7766 GCF_000390285.2 Anoplophora glabripennis
TGAAAATATCACTCTCAGATACACAATAAATGAACCAAACGAATTTTAATCAGCATTATTCTCATATGCTTATAACATTTAAAACAATTTTTTTTTGTCCTTGTCGCATAATTCCTTAACTTAGCAGTAAACTTGGGAAATAATTGGGCAACAGTCGTCGACAGTCATTACAATCACGTGTTACCAGTCACAAATTTGTTTTGCATTTGAAATTGCGTATTTTTTTGTATCTACCTAGCAAGTACCTATGAATATTTTGTTCCTTTTCGAATATACCTGTATATTGTCGTGTTTAGTTGTTGTAAAGTGGATGAATGAATGTGATTTTGATTTTATTCAATGGGCGCCATTTTCATTTTAGATTACTTACTATGTGTAGAGCTAACTTCAACTTTAGGGTGTGGTTTCTATTTTTATTTATTTGATAACTGAATTTATTTTTAAAATTAAAGATAGATTTAAGTTATCAAGCAAACTTTTATAATTAACAACATTTTTACTTAACCTAATTTATTAATAATTATGAGCTAACATTTTCAGCTTTTGTATGTCTGTTATGTTATGAATTTAATTCAATGTCGACTTATTAAACTTTTTAAATTTAATTTGTGTCATATTTGCATTTGAGATTGTTTTGAATTTGAGTGTTTAATTTGGCCAAATTTTAAGTTTCTACATGCAGTTATGTTGGTTTCATAGTTTAAATGTCTGTGCTGTACATTCATCTGTTTTCCGATATCCTTAGGATCTGCTGCTTGCTCGTCTCAAAACTCGCATGTGTAATTTGCAGGAATTGTGCTGTTACCACTTCACTACACTTTTACCAACTTCTATGAATTTCACAATATTTTTATTTGTGTTCAGGTTTTAGTGTCTAAACTTTAGGTTCACTACTCTTTATGATTAAAAACTTTTATGTATTTTGGCAATGTATGAACATTGTTTAGTTCTCAAAATGACTTTGAAGTTGCACGTTTTTGGTTTCTGGATAGGTAACTTACACACTTATTGATTATTACTGATATTCTTTTGTTATTTTAGGTACAAAATTAACGATGTTTCTTGCTTGGAAACTTATGAGAGACAACTTAAAACAAATGACTCGTTGCTATGGAAGTGTCAAAATAAACTTTTTATTTTAGAATATTGACTTTATGCATGTTTTAATCAGCATGATCTTTACATATTTAGGTTCTACTAATTTGTCTGAGCATTTTGGTACCTTTAATTTCTTTCTACGTTCAAATTGGAACTTTATACAAAATTTGTTTAATTTTGGGAATTTTGACTAAATTATGTTATACAGGGTGTTAAAAAAAGACTGTAAAATATTTCAGGAGGTAATAGTATGAACCAAAATAAGCAGAAAAGTCTTAATAAACATAGGTCCGCAAAGTAACGGTTGCGGAGATATGGACCACTATTCGTTTTTCAAACATTTTATTTTATTAGGAATAAACCGACAAAGGAAGCTTTTNCAGTCTGGCTTCCTTTTTTAATTAACAACCTCCGCTTTTTAATTTCGTCTCATCATTACTCCTAGTGACTTTAATTTAATTAAAGCCTTGGGAATGATGACGTTTATTTATCAAAGTCTTTCTAATACTATCAGACTTTTATATTTGACTCATCAGCCGCATCAACATTTTTAATTTTCGTTTTCGAACGCTTTCGCAACATTTAAATTGGATTCCACCATCCCGAGGGGAGTTTGCTATTTGTTGGTACAAACTGTAACGGTAATGTGAAAATATCACTCTCAGATACACAATAAATTAACCAAACGAATTTTAATCAGCATTATTCTCATATGCTTATAACATTTAAAACAATTTTTTTTGTCCTTGTTGCATATTTCCTTAACCTAGCAGTAAGCTTGGGAAAAAATTGGGCAACATTGTTTAGTTCTGACATTTGACATTACTCAAAATGACTTTGACGTTGCACGTTTCTGGTTTCTGGACAGGTAACTTTTACACATTTATTGAATATTACTGATATTTTTTTTGTTATTTTAGGTACAAAATTAACGCTGTTTCTTGCTTGGAAACTTATGAGCGACTCGCTACTTCGAACTCGATTTGTACTTTTATTGAACTTAAAACAAATGACTCGTTGCTATGGAAGTGTCAAAATAAACTTTTTATTTTAGAATATTGACTTTATGCATGTTTTAATCAGCATGATCTTTACATATTTAGGTTCTACTAATTTGTCTGAGCATTTTGGTACCTTTAATTTCTTTCTACGTTCAAATTGGAACTTTATACAAAATTTGTTTAATTTTGGGAATTTTGACTAAATTATGTTATATAGCTTGATTATATGCCTGTAAATCTATCTTTTCCTGTTTATGTTGCTTATTGATTGAAATGTTTTTAGGTCTACCGATTTATAGAAAACTTTCAAAGCTTATAGGTTAACTAATTTGAACTTAGATTGGGATCTCAATACTGTTTATGATGTTTAGAAGGTCTTTTACATACTGCACAAGTCATTTTACAGTTCATCAACACTTTTAAATCTACAGTTTTATAAATTTTGTCGATGCATGGATATGACATTACGAAAACTTTACATGTAACTTTTTACAATGGCTTGAGTTAAATTCCACTCAAAAATTTTTATTGTAGGTATGCTATACTTTAATTTTATTCATGATTTATTACATGTTTTTCATTTATGATCGATTAACTTCTCAAAATTTTGAAATCTTTCAAATTGGCCTAAAATTTAAACTTTAACAAATTGTTATTTACTATGATTTTTAACTTTTCTTTGTTACATGAATGAATTTTATCAATAATTAACTTATAAATTATTTTTTTTATAATTTTGTTAGCTTGATGCGTTTCATTTTATCTTATTTTGCTATGAAACTTATTCTACTTTTAAATTTATCCTTAATTTTAATCTTTTCTGTGTTCCACATCCCTTTTATGTTAGTTTTCTCTATATTTTAAGTAACAGTCTCTAAATTTAATTAAAAAATTTAAATTTTGGTCTCCGTTTTGTCTGGTTTATTCTATCATATGATCAGATCATAACAATAGAAAGTCTAGTAACTAATTATGTGCGTTTCCTACACTTACGACATACTTGCAGGGGCTAAAAGGTTTATAAAACATCCTTTGTGTGGACACTGCCTTGCATGTTATTGCTACAGATTATTAGCGACACAAATCATAAATCAACATGTGTCTTCACCAAAATAACATATGTCAATTTTTGTGGATGTTGCGTGTTGCTATAAAAATGCCCTTGTTGTTCCTGGTTGATATTGATTATAGTAACAAAAATGTTGCGCAACTAGAAATTGCTCTGTGTTGCCTGTTTCCATCAGAAGCGGTAAACTTCAAACAAGATAAAGTAACCAAACGCAACAAGCATTGCCATGAGCTTGTTGCTCGCGTGGAGACAGTCAGTCGCTTTATTGTCGGAAGAGGAAGTGTAACACACTATTTATAGGTTTACTGATCAGGATTAAACACAGATCTCAAATTATTGTGGAAAAGGCCTTGACAACTTCAATCTTTAACCTTCGTCAAACAAATTTATTTTTTACAATTCAGAAACACCTTTATGGCAACGAATTCCTGTCTTTTTTTATAAAAACGTTTCAAATAAATACTTTTCGGGATGTTACACCTTATTAAGACCTTACAAATACATTTTTTAATGTGATAAATTCCAGTCCACATTCAAGAGTCTGTGTCACGGAACGCTCTGCACATTAAACAGCCATAAATCAGGATATTTTCATAAGCGATGACGCTGATTCCCTCAATGTTTGACTACTGAATCGAGGTGGCCTCCAGGTAATGTAAACCGGATCGTGTTAAAAAATTTTAAATAGAGATTAGTGGCGTATGTTTGAAATATATAGGAGAGCTTTGTTTGAGCCGCACCTGGGCTTTTTTTATCAGTAGCGCGCATATGACAATTTTAGTGAAAAATGCAGCTAAACAATCCAAGAGTAAATATAAAATTTTGGAATGGATATACATATTTTCAGCCTTATACCAGGCGATCCAGATTGAAGCTGACGTCACACGTAAATGTTACCAAAGATATTAAAATTTACTTCCATTTGATCAAAATTACTTTCCGTTTTCTTAGATTTCCGACCGACACGATCTGTCAATTTAGAAACGTATGTGCTTCCCGTTTGTGCTTGCTGTTGTTCACCGATTGTGTTTTTATTTGAAATTATCGTTAATTTTCTAAAGAATCAATATTTTGTAGTTTTGTGATAACGAAACAAATACTAATGGTTTCTTCGATATAAAGTGCTCGAACTGTTTTGGGTTAGAAAATGGTCGTTTCGTTAGAAGACGATAAATTTATTGTAGAGGCCTACTTTCGGGGTGGTCAACGAGATGAAAATGGATGGAATTATTCAATCCATTCATGTTTTTTTGCAATTCCAGGAAGAGTTTCAAAATCGTGAAGCCGCAGAACATTTTTGCTCTGCATGTTCGACGTTTGGTGACACAATTCGGAAATACTGGCAGTGTTTTTGTAAAGGGAAGTCATCTGGAAGAAAGTTAGTTTTAACTGAAGATAAACTGGAGGATGTTAGAGAGCGTTTAACAGCAAGCCCCACTAAACCTTTACGACATCTTTCAGTTCAGGCGGATAAATATTTATAAAATGTTAAATATCAGTACATTTTTAAAAATATTAATTATAGGAATGTCATATGATTCAGTACACAGAGCTGTAAGAAAATTACATTTTAATTCATATAAAGTTTCCATGGTGAAAGAATTATTACCTGCCATTAGATAATGAAAAAATAGTATAACTATTGTAACTGGTTTAACAACTTAAACGATGACAATCTTTTAGACATAACTTTTTCTACCGATGAGGTATGGTTTCNAAAAACTAGATTAATTAAAAAAAACTAGGAAGCTGTATATTGGAATAAAAAATACAGTTGATAAATCCATTAAATATATTAAAAGGATTTATCAACTGTATTTTTTATTCCAATAAATATATCACAGCTTCCTAGTCTTTTTTAATTAATCTAGTTTTTTAAAAACATTACAAAAAATCATCTGTTGTGGATAATTTATTGTTGATAATAATGTACATGGGATTTAGGAAAAATGTATATGTTTGAAATCAATTTCGTTTTTATCAAGTCTTTCAAATGTATTCCCTCCTTGCTGTCAGACAGAAATGCAATTATTGGTTTCTGTTTCTAATTAATACAGCTGTACTAAGTTCAAAACTTACATTAGTTTTACATTAAAAATAAGATAATATAGTGTGCTATCTATGGAAAAGTTTTGTTTCACAATTTCTACATTCTTTTCTCAGTTATGGGCAAAAAAGAGCCGCACCGTCCATCTTCGCCATACAAACCTATGTTAAAATGAACAACTTTCAACAACAATATCTCAAAATTTAGATTAAAAAAATTTTCAGGAAAATATGACACACAGAGGGAACACTGGGTAATACGCTATATAAATTTCAAGTACATCTGTGCATTTGAGTAAACCCGATATACCTCCTTAAACGATGACAATCTTTTAGATATAACTTTTTTACCGATGAGGTATGATTTCATCTTAGCGGATACATAAATTCACAAAATTATCGTGCGTGGTCTGCGGAGAATCCACAAGTGTTAATGGAAACTACTTCACATCCTGTTAACGTATGAGTTTGGGTAGCCACATTTCGATGAAGAGTAATTGGACCTATTTTCTTTGAAGATAATGTTACTGCTAAGCGATGTAGGCAAAACATTTTGCATCCATTTTTAAAGCAGCTACATGATGATGAATTGCACAATGGTTACTTTTAACAAGATGGGGCAACAGCACACACAGCTAACATAACACTGGAGTTACTAAGAGAATTTTATGACGATCGAATTATTATCGAGGCTTATGACATCCAAGATCTCTGTACTTAGACTCCCTTAGATTATTATCTCTTTGGAACATTAAAAATTTTCATATACTATGTAAACCGTTTACAAACAGTGGATGAACTAAAGGACGTCATAATAAATAAATTATTTTGCTAATATTACAGAAAATGAATTAGACAGATTTAACAGTTTAATAAGACGAATAAATCTATATATACAGGACGAAGAATTAAATATTTTTATTCTTCATTTCAATGTTTAAATAGTTAGAAATTATAAAAAAATAATTACAAAAATTATTATTACGGGTAGACAGAATTTTGGGCAAAATTAAAACTTTTTTTAACTTCCCTAACATCCCCATGTTTTCAAGGCCGCTGAGCCCGAATCCGAAGTCCGTTTGACCTTGTCAGTTCAAGTTAAAGGTCATTTTAAAGTCAAACCGGGAAAAATCCCCTATGATGGGGACAACCATAGTTGTTATATGTTTTTGGGATCGCTGAATCCGAATCCGAGGTCTTTTTGGCCTAATTAGGTGAGGTTCAAGGTCATTGTAAGGCAATTTCAAGGTCAAACTAAGAAAAATCCACTATAGCGAGGGCAACCAAAGTTTTTTCGAGTCTCTGAGTCGAAATTAGGATTTCTTTCGTCTCTACCGTGTCAAGATCAATGTCATTTTAAGGTTAAACTGAGTAACTGGGAATACTCTAGGTTTTTTTAGTCACTTTATTAGGACTTGATATTGTTGCATCAGGGTCAATATTACTTAATTCAGATACCTATTAGTTGGCTTGTCTCATAAATCAATTTTTGTCTCACTCATTTATAATGGACCGAAAGACTCTCAACACCCACAAGTCTTCACATTAGCATGATCTTTTTCAGTCACATTTGAAAATCCGACACTATAATTTTATACAGCATTATTAGTTACTAACACTTTCATCTTTCGCTGTAAGAAAGGTTCTGGATAGTTGCCGTGTTTGAAGTTGAGAGAGAATTTTGGTAGACAGTTGAGTGCGTTATATGGAACATGTCAACAATATAGTATATTCACATTCCATTAATGATACATTTTTTTATTTTTGAGATCCTTTGAGGATAAAAGAGTTAGATACAATAAATACAGGTGAATATTCGATGGAAAAAATATTAGTAATAAAGATTCTAGTGGTAAATAAATTTTAGTGCTATATTTATCATTAAACGAATTTTACTCTAACATTCAAACATGAAAAATAGTATACAATAACTATGATATAGTCAGTTTTTCTCATTTTGTCCTTAAAATGACCTTTAAGCTAACCTAAAAAGGTCAAGCAGACCTTGGAATTGGACTCGGCAACCCCAAAAACATATAATAACCATGGTTGCCTCCACCACAGGGGATTTTTCTCGGTTTGACTTTGAAATGACCTTTAATCTGACTGACAAGGTCAAACGGACCTCGGACTCGGATATAGTGGTCGGGTCCGATGCACAGAATTTTTTTGTGAGGCTGTGTAATTATTAAAAAAATTCTTATGTTAGTTTTGAGGTTAACAATAATAATATCTAAACAGTTTTATTGAATCCATTTTTTAACAAATTAATAAACTCCTCAAATTAATTAGTGCCAACATTCTGCTATTTGTGTTGTATTTTTGTGATTAAAATGAATATGTGAAACTATTGCCACTGCACTTAACCCGCTACTGAACGAAGTAAATCACTGTCGGTGTTGCCAACTAGGAAGAGTGAAAATAATAATAGAGCGGCACAAAATATTTGTACGCAGTGTACGTTTTTGCAACCAATTATGTGTCACTACTAGCTTCTCCAGCGGCGTGCTATGAAAATTACTAAAAAAATGTTAAAAAAAATAAGTTTTTAC
>NW_019419822.1:0-7617 GCF_000390285.2 Anoplophora glabripennis
CTACCAGCAACTTCAATGCACTTTCTTAGCCTTTTATTAAAATATTCTCTTCTCTAAAAAATAACGACAAGGAAAAAACTACTTCTTAATCAAATCGAGTAGAAAACAATAGGGCATTGTAGTGACAGCTTTCAATTTATTATATCCATGCCTACTACTTTGGAAAAAATAATTTTTTAATTTAATTCCCGTCGAATCTCAAAAACTTAAAATGTCTGTATACAGTATTTTGTAACTATATGTTATTTATGATTCGTTTACAATGAACAATGACAAACTGTTACGCCTACGTTCGAGTTAATGCCATCGATGATTGGTTGAATAGGATCCAATCACAGTCGGTGAAACAGAATGTTGTGTTTTAATGTAACCTTGATCTTATTGTTTTAATTTTACTGAAATTCAATTGCCAACAAGAAGGAAATAAAATTAATGTACGAGCAAAATTAGTGGCAATTTTTAATCTTTCCCTTATACTTTATTTGCAGACTCTCCTTCTTGTCTTATGTCAATTTATTGAGCGTTACAGGCANTCAGTTAAATGTAGAAACTAGAACCCTATTATTTAAAAATGAAAAAAGTTGAACAAATATTTTCCTTTTTTATCTATATTTTAAGATCGATTGTTTTGAAAATTTGTAGTTTTACGTTTTTTGAGGAGGCAAATACGAATATGCAAACAGTGTTGGGATCACGTCTAGAGGGAGCTAGTTATACTGTCCTATCAAAGTAAAAATCTGTGTAACTTTTTGTATTTTACAATTTTGAATTTTTTAACTACAAATTATTGAACTACGTTCAATTCTAAATAAAAAAGGTATATTAGTTACAAATCGATAAACTAAACCGTTTTCGTGATACAGACGCTTTAAGTTTTTGAAATTCGGCCCGATTTAAATTAGAAAATTAGCAGGTCTTAAGATACCAAGCCTGAGTAGTGTTTTAATTTTACTGAAATTCAATTGCCAACATGAAGGAAATAAAATTAATGTACGAGCAAAATTAGTGGCAATTTTTAATCTTCCCCTTATACTTTATTTGCAGACTCTCCTTCTTGTCTTATGTCAATTTATTGAGCGTTACAGGCAACATTAGTTCATTCAAAGGATCGTTAGTATGTAGGTATTTCAAAACATCTTGCCTCATGCCTCATTAACGCTCTGTTTTTTCTCTGACGCCACCTGAACCATGCCTAATCTAATAAAAATTAATTATCTTTGTCCTTTTCTCGAAACGAAATGGCTATTACTATACTATCGCGACTCCAGAAGTGTGTCTGGAATATATATCAGCGTACGCATTAACTTTTCCTACTATCCCAAAGTTGTCCTGGTTAACGAAACCACTGAACGGAAGAGAAGTTTTCAAGTACCAGGAGATACTTGAAAATTAGTTTATAGTTAGTCTCTCAGGAAGGGTGCTCTAGGGTATGCTGCAATTTAGCTGCAAGTTGTTTTGGTTGTTAAGGACTTAGTCGAGATGCACCTCCGCAATCTAAAAGTGGAAAACATGCATATAACTTTTAAACTGTGGGAAAGAGTTTGTGAAAGTTTAGACATCATATCATTCAACATTTCTACAGAAAGGAAAGGTAAGGTAAATTCTAAAGGTATTTAAGTATATTAATTCGTGAAGTGGAGATTTTAATAATGTTGTAGTGGTTTTCAAGACTTTTGAAATGTTCAAAGTATATCAGCAAATAGGACAAATATATTTAGCTTTACGTTCTCATGTTGAGGATACCACCCCGCGGTTAGTGATTACTAGGCTTAGTGCACGTGCAGAGTCTAACATAGCCGGTGCGGTGGCCTTCACAGCTGACACGCGTTTTGAACTGTTCAGTTATTTATGGAACCTTGTAGTAGTTGCTGTCGCGTTGATACCTTTATTTTTTACGTCTTCTGTAAATTGTATTCGCCGTGTGCAGTTAAATAACTATTTATAAATAGTAACATAATTTACATTAACAACTATTAGTTGGAGGGAAAAGTGAAGTAAAATACCAAAAAAAGAAATAGACGGGAATTATTTCAAATGTGGTTTGATAGTGATCTCGAAGGTTACAGGGACCTACGTATTAAAGGAAATGACCTGTTTTGTACTGTGTGTGTGAACGACATGTTACAAAACTAAAGTGATAAGACATTTGAAGTGCCATGCCTCGTCCAGCGCTGAAGACTGTATTTTTCTATGAACTTACAAACGCCTTTCTTTCAAGCAATATTCCATTAAACAAACTAGAGAACCCCAAGTTCCCTAATTCCATAAATTGGAATCACATGGACTATCCCTAAATAAACAATTTGATATAATGGATGATGTACAAAAAAAATATATACGATGCCAATATATACGTCCAGTCAGTAGTACGATAAAAGAAAAAATGTTGTGTTGGAAAAAATTCCAGAATACAACATTTACATATCAGGAGTTAGCAGTTAATATTTAGGGTGATTTACAGCTTATGCAAAAAAAAATTGGGAATAGATGCGGCATGAGAAATGGAGTCAATATCGTAAAAATTTTTGTAAAATCCCTATAGTTTCCGAGAAAAAATTATTCAAGTTATAGTACATTTAATCACTACATAGCTGGACAACTGTAGTCTCTAGCGTCATTCGCAATACGCGTGGAGAGCCACGTGGCCTCAGCGAATCCGATTACTGAAATCCGATTTTGCAATCGTCGTTGCGATAGTGTTTACCTGTTATCAGTGGTGTTTACAATAGTTTTTTACTAGTTAGTGTCAAAAATGGTTTGCGTGTATAGCAATTCGGAGTTGATGGATATCGTTTTAATGTATGGTGAAGTAAGACAACATTTGTATTGTGGTGAAGCATTTGTGTTATGGTGAAGCAAGGCAACATTTGTCTTAGTTCGTATAAACTTAGTAAGACGGACCCAAATGTGTTTACACGTTGGTGGATAAAATTTTGAACAATTGTTGTCGTAACATCGGGTATGTGTTATAAGTTCTGAATCACCCTGTATAGTTCACGCCTCAACAATTTCTCATACAGTCCGTTGTCAACAGTAGACGTTGAACGATCATTTTCCCTATACAAGTTAATATTAACTGATAAACGTCGCCGTTTCACTTAAAAATTTAGAAAAGCGCGTATAATATGTTTTAACTCCTTCCAATATGCCACGGAAGCCTTGCCTAAACACTAAGGTTTATCGGGTAAATGGAGCAATTTAAATTTATATATGTATTTTATCCTCTACTTAGCCTTGCTCTTTGGTAATACTACTATGCAGCGACATATTTTCTGTAAACATATTAAGATTTTCATTCGTAATCTGACTACGGTCCTGTTAAACTCCCCGCCGTACTAAGCCTAGTGATTACAGTGGCGGAGTTACGCTTTTATTGTCATCACCAGCAGGGGATGCGGTCAACCATAGCGATACAGGCCCAACTTCTATATGAACTTGTTAGTTAATTTGGGGACACGCTGACCCCTTTTATATGACCAACTAATCCTTGTTCGCCACGGAAATAGATGTGTACAGCGATTCTTTTCAGTGTGTCGAGCGGATATTATTTAAATATGCGGTTCAGCAAATCTCATATTTAAATATCAGTGGTATTCAAGTCCATCAGCGAAATATAGTGATTCCCAACTTTTAATTAATGAAAAAGATGTTTACCGCTTTTGTGAATGAATACCTTATTATGTGAAGAAGTTATAAAAGGGTTCAGCTGTGCTCTTTCTGTTAATAAATAAAGTTTGACGAAAATCTTTTCATCAAAAATCTTTTACCTTCAAAGACTTTTATTATGGAGATGCTTTAAAAATACCACGAGAAGTCGCAAAAAATTACAGCCGTGGTTTTAAAGAAATTACTTGCAAAGAGACATCCGGTACTAGCAGCGAAAATAAAATAAATATGTGCTAATGTTTACAAAGTTAAAAAGTAGTTACATTTACAAGAAATTTCATTAAAACGTTACTTGCAATATGAACGATATTCAATCCTGATTCATTTTCTTAATTTGAGCTGAGCTCTCCGAGCAAATTATTTTTTGAGGTGTTAGTTTTTAACATCAGTTTTCAATTGCCTGTTGTATGGTTAAAAAGTTATTACCACTGATGGTGTACTTTGCGATATTATGCAAAATGCAATTTTCCTGAAATTTCATATACAGGGTGTCCAGAAAGGTCATGTCAAACATGGAGGGATATACAGGGGAGGTCAAAATAGTTGTAGTACTTCATAAAAAAAATGTTACTATCGGGCTTCGTTGTGGAGTTATTCGCTTTTAAAAAAAGAAGTTTGAAAAACAAATTCCAATTATAACTTCGAATCGAATTGCCCAAATTTCATTGTTGTGATGGTAACGACTTAGAAGTTATAATTGGAATCTGTTTTTCAAACTTCGTTTTTATGAAGTACCTACTACCTCTTTTGAGCTCCCCTGTATACTAATTCATTTTTGACATGACCTTTCGGGACACCCTGTATTTATAAGGCAACGGGTACCCAGATAGGTATTTATCACATGCTATGAAATTTATTGCGAATCTGATCGTATTTTAAATATGGGCAAAGTTATTCCTCGCCATGAACGATGACCCTAACAACAAATTCCTGTGCAGGCAAAAGAGCAGGTACTAGATATTGTTGGCGATAATTTTGGTACAAGTGCAAGAATTGCCTTTCAAACTGATATTAGATTAATTAAATGTTCTGTTTACTTTTAGTATTATCACATATGTACCTAGTTTTATAAGAGGAGCAGATTTACTAGGAAATTTAATTACATTTACTGGTATTTCTGTAAAAGGTTAAATTTTAATTTTGACAATGACACCTCAACTTTTTACTGTTGAAAACAAATATTGTTTTACAAATTATTACAAAATTACAGAAACTGAATTATTCGTGGTTGTAACATGTCTTCAAAAATTAATTTTGTTAGAACTTATCACCAGATTCCATATATTTATAAAAAAAGGCAATAATAATTTTCGGAACACCTTCCGGGATTTTTGAATATCGTAGGATGCCATTTGGTTTAAGAAATACTCTACAAAATGCAAATATTTATCAATGAAGTAGTGCCAGGTTCTGGTTTCGCATTTGTTTATGTAGATGTCATTTTAATTTCAAATAAAAAGAGGGAACAAGGAACACATGGAACGCCTAAAGCAAAGTTGGANTAATATTATTACAACATGGCATTTTGGAGACCGTTTGAAACGGAACAAAACGAAATATCGCCAGACAATATTGAATTAGTAGAACCGGTTGTTGATGAAACAGATTTAGAATTTAAAAATAAAGATTTACATGTTCAATGTCAGCGTCTCATTTTAAATATTTATGATTATATAAAAAGCTTTGCTACGTGTTATTTCTGAGTAACAGTACCTATTGCAACCTATAATTACACCGGCACACAAAAAAATGGCAAAAAAATAGTCAAAAATTGCCCAAAATCACGTTAGTGAGCTCAAAAAAATTCGAAAAAATATGTTCTGAATTTGATCAAGTGGGTTTCTTACGTATTTTGATGTGCTAAATCCAAATGTGATGTCTTTTAAGCTGTAAAATTGCAAAATAATAACGAAAAATCACCAAAAACACTTTTTGCCAATTACTCAAAATTTTGGGGGTGTTTTAGCTAAACGGACTTCAGATTCGATTTAGCACGTCAAAATACATAAATCCTATTGGTACAGACCACTTTTTTGTGTACTATAATGCATAATATAAATATTGAAAGTGTGATATTTCTTCTAATTTTAACACCCTGTATCTCGAAAACAAAGCGATCTACGACCCATATTCCTGAGAAACTTTTTGCTTAAAATAATTTATTATCACTTTGAAGGGAAGAACTTAATTCAGAATTCTTTGACATCGCAAAATTTTATAAAATTTCAACCTTTAACATTTTTTTCTAGATAAAGGGTTAAAAAAGCAAAAGAGGTATAGTCTTTCCGATCTCAATTGAAGACCAAAGAGCTACTCAGTATGTACCAGGTTCGGTCGCTACGCAACAACTCGTCATTGAAATATTTGAAAAATTTGTTCCCATATTTATTTACCCATACCCATATACAGGTCTGGTCGCCCAATCGAGGAATGCGCGCGCGGGTAAACTAGGTACAAAGACAGCCGCTCTGGGCGACTGGTCCATAAATTTCAGTTGTCGACACATTGACTAACAGTGCAGTGCAGCAATGCGGAATTTGGTGTGATTCGGGTAATTTTAATTTATTATAGGCACTTACCTTCTATTAATCATTCATATTGCAATTGCGAAAGGAAGAAATAAGAGAGATAATTTGTTTACTAATATTATTACAACATGGCATTTTGGAGACCTTTTGAAACGGAACAAAACGAAATATCGCCAGACAATATTGAATTAGTAGAACCGGTTGTTGATGAAACAGATTTAGAATTTAAAAATAAAGATTTACATGTTCAATGTCAGCGTCTCATTTTAAATATTTATGATTATATAAAAAGCTTTGCTACGTGTTATTTCTGAGTAACAGTACCTATTGCAACCTATAATTACACCGGCACACAAAAAAATGGCAAAAAAATAGTCAAAAATTGCCCAAAATCACGTTAGTGAGCTCAAAAAAATTCGAAAAAATATGTTCTGAATTTGATCAAGTGGGTTTCTTACGTATTTTGATGTGCTAAATCCAAATGTGATGTCTTTTAAGCTGTAAAATTGCAAAATAATAACGAAAAATCACCAAAAACACTTTTTGCCAATTACTCAAAATTTTGGGGGTGTTTTAGCTAAACGGACTTCAGATTCGATTTAGCACATCAAAATACATAAAGCCTATTGGTACAGACCACTATTTTGTGTACAATAACGCATAATACAAATATTGAAAGTGTGATATTTCTTCTAATTTTAACACCCTGTATCTCGAAAACAAAGCGATCTACGACCCATATTCCTGAGAAACTTTTTGCTTAAAATAATTTATTATCACTTTGAAGGGAAGAACTTAATTCAGAATTCTTTGACATCGCAAAATTTTATAAAATTTCAACCTTTAACATTTTTTTCTAGATAAAGGGTTAAAAAAGCAAAAGAGGTATAGTCTTTCCGATCTCAATTGAAGACCAAAGAGCTACTCAGTATGTACCAGGTTCGGTCGCTACGCAACAACTCGTCATTGAAATATTTGAAAAATTTGTTCCCATATTTATTTACCCATACCCATATACAGGTCTGATCGCCCAATCGAGGAATGCGCGCGCGGGTAAACTAGGTACAAAGACAGCCGCTCTGGGCGACTGGTCCATAAATTTCAGTTGTCGACACATTGACTAACAGTGCAGTGCAGCAATGCGGAATTTGGTGTGATTCGGGTAATTTTAATTTATTATAGGCACTTACCTTCTATTAATCATTCATATTGCAATTGCGAAAGGAAGAAATAAGAGAGATAATTTGTTTACTAATATTATTACAACATGGCATTTTGGAGACCGTTTGAAACGGAACAAAACGAAATATCGCCAGACAATATTGAATTAGTAGAACCGGTTGTTGATGAAACAGATTTAGAATTTAAAAATAAAGATTTACATGTTCAATGTCAGCGTCTCATTTTAAATATTTATGATTAT
>NW_019419823.1:0-2039 GCF_000390285.2 Anoplophora glabripennis
TACAGGGTGTTTGGTAAATCGATGCATTCCTTGCAGGAGATTATAGTACAAGTGATTTGTGATATATTTCCTGAATATACCATATTCCGAAAACGTTTAGTTTCCGATCTACAGGGTGTTAAGGTTTTAATAAAAAAATGTAAATTTAAAAATACTGCGGAAACCGCTCAAAATATTTTAATGAAATTTTACAAGCTTTGACAGTTAACAATAATACATGTTTTACGATAAAAATATTGTTTTCAGTTTCACCAGTCCACCATTCTGAGCGGTTTCCGCAATATATTTAAATTTGCATTTTTTTATTAAAACTTTAACACCCTGTAGATCGGAAGCTAATTGTTTTATTAAGGAAATAAATCACAAATCACTTGTACTATAACCTTCTGCAAGGAATGCATCGACCTACCCTGTATAAAAAACATGAATGATTGTTTCGTTTCGAAGGTATAAACGAAATTTTCGTTTTTTTTATAGTTTGCATAATATTTTGGTTTACTTTGATGCTGCACATAGTCAAGATTGCCATGGAATCAATTATACTAGTTATACGATTTTTTTCTGTATTTGAACATTTGTTTTGTTATAATTTATTGTTTGTTAGTTAGTATGTGGTGTTATAATAATATTTTAAAAGAGTATATTGTCTCGGTGTGATTTAGATAAAATAATAGATTTTCCTGTTATATCATACATTGCATATTGAAGTGGACATATCTCGAAAACAAGTAAATATAGGGAAAAACTTTATATTATAAAAATTACTCAAAATCTAACTATCTTTCAGTTGGAATGTATTCCAGGGAACGAAAAATTTTTTAGTAACGCCGCGCCATCTATACAGAAAGATTTTAACTAACAATTCTAACTGCAATTTGAAGCCATTCGGTTGATCTAACAACCCCAATTTCCGAAACTAAAATAAATTTCTTCATTTCGGAGATATTGGCAGCGGGAGTGTTAAATGGCATACCAGGGTATATGCAAAACGCAATAATCATTTGGTTTTAATATTGCAATATAATTTCATACAACATGTAAGGGTAGAATGTTATGTGAATTACTATTACCCTGTACATACTAATAACAGAAAAGTATAACATGTATTAAATCAGTGGCAAACAGTGACACGTGCATTTGTTTCTCAAGAATCACTTGTTGATTTTCTGAACTCCAAATGCAACAATTTTGTTGACTAATGAAGCCATCAAGATGAAAAAAGCCTTATCGCTGAAGATGACTTGTTCGAAAAATCAGCATCCACTTGTTGTTGTTCCGAAATTCATTCAACGAACTATTTTCGCTCTGCGAAATCATTATGCTTCAGTTCTTGAGTCAATTGAACTTTGTAAGCATGAAGATGCAAATATTTCGTGAGAATACGTTGTAGAGAGCTTCTCAAAATGTCCATTTCTTGACCACGGTGTCGAATTGATGTTCCTAGACTCTTAGCAACACTCTCACTAATTGCTTCGATGTTTTGTTGATGTTGAATGACTTGTTGAAGCATGGCCTAAATTTTTCAATTAATCTCTTCACAGCAAAGTTAAAACACTATTCCGACCATGTTTTGTACGAAAATAGCGAATTGTAGCTGCCAAACCTTCATTATTTTTAAAATGTTGCTCAACAATGAAAATGCACTGTTCTTTTGTGTAGCGCTTCATTTTTAATAATCTTGAACTGTCAGCTGTCACGCTTTCTTTTTCGTTAGTAACATTTTTAGACCAGGGTCGATAATTTTTGAAACCAAAAAAAATTATAGTAGAATGAAACCCATTGAAAAAGAAAGAGAATATAACAGAAATGAAAGGAAAAATAATTTACGGGCGATCTGAGGTCGGGAAGGGGAAGGGGGTGAGTTTTTAAGGGTAAAAAACGGTTTCCCTTGATTTCCGGAAAAACTACAAGTCTTATGGAAAAAAGTTAAATGGCAAAGTTGTAGGTAATAAAAAGATCTACAACTTTTGTATTTACACTTTTTCACATAACCTCAAAATTTATGTGAAAAATTCAAATAACCAAGTTTTTGGTTTTTT